>NC_041223.1:48832474-48839581 GCF_002837175.3 Physeter macrocephalus
GTTTTGTTTATCTTCTCAAAGAACCAGCTTTTAGTTTTATTGATCTTTGCTATCATTTCCTTCCTTTCTTTTTCATTTATTTCTGATCTGATTCTTATGATTTCTTTCCTTCTGCCAACTTTGGGGTTTTCTTTGTTCTTCTTTCTCTAATTGCTTTAGGTGTAAGGTTAGGTTGTTTATTTGAGATGTTTCTTGTTTCTTAAGGTAGGATTGTATTGCTATAAACTTCCCTCTTAGAACTGCTTTTGCTGCATCCCATAGGTTTTGGGTCATCTTGTTTTCATTGTCATTTGTTTCTAGGTATTTTTTTATTTCCTCTTTGATTTCTTTAGTGATCTCTTGGTTATTTAGTAGTGTACTGTTTAGCCTTCATGTGTTTGTATTTTATACAGATTTTTTCCTGTAATTGATATCTCATCTCACAGCATTGTGGTCGGAAAAGATACTTGACACAATTTCAATTTTCTTAAAATTACCAAGGCTTGATTTGTGACCCAAGATATGATCTATCCTGGAGAACGTTTCATGAGCACTTGAGAAGAAAGTGTATTCTGTTGTTTCTGGATGGAATGTCCTATAAGTATCAATTAAGTCCTTTTTTAAAAAGGAGAAAAAACTGAAAAAGCAGTTGAAGCTTTAAATGAGGATAGATTTTTGCTCTATTTCAGCTGTTCAGTGACTGGGCTATTGACAGTACAGTATTAAAAACCAAGTGCACCAGGTTCTTGCTTTAATTATTGATAGATTCTCAGTCAATTTCATCAATCTTGTAGCTACTGAGAGAGCCACACAACCAAGTATCCCTATTACCATTCTTTTGCTCATCTCACTTTGGGTAAAATGCATTAGCAGAATGAAAGAGAAAAAAAAATATTCTCTTCTTACAGTTGAATGGCATTATCCTTATGCATAAATTATAACTTGGAAATTATTGTCAATTACAAACTCCTAACTTTCAAGCCACATGACAGTGCCTTATGGGATCCTGGTGACCACAAAGAACTAATGAGGCCTCTAGGCATACCTAACACTTAGTTCAGGGATTAGGGCATGCCTCCAGTATTATCTACAATATAGGGACAGACAGTGGTATCTCCGTGTTAGTATACTGAAAGCCAGAATGTTGCTGAAGATGTCACATGAGTTTAATCGCTGATATTAAACTAATCCTTCCAAAGAAGATCACAGAAAGTAGAAAAAATGTCAGTCCATCTGGCGCCTTTTATTGAAGTAGATTATGGGGCGGTGGGGAGGATGCCTAGTTTGAGCAATAAAACAACAAAAGGAATACAAGTTTGAGCCTCTCTGCCTTATGGGAAGTGACTAAAAAACACTCTATGTTTTCCAGCCTTTAGGCTTCAGCCTTCTCCTTTAAGAAAACCGTGCAATCTGCTGGTGGGAATGTAAATTGATACAGCCACTATGGAGAACAGTATGGAGGTTCCTTAAAAAACTACAAATAGAACTACCATACGACCCCACAATCCCACTACTGGGCATATACCCTGAGAAAACCATAATTCAAAGAGTCATGTACCAAAATGTTCATTGCAGCTCTATTTACAATAGCAAGGACATGGAAGCAACCTAACTGTCCATCAACAGATGAATGGATAAAGAAGATGTGGCACATATATACAATGGAATATTACTCAGCCATAAAAAGAAATGAAACTGAGTTATTTGTAATGAGGTGGATAGATCTGGAGTCTGTCATACACAGTGAAGTAAGTCAGAAGGAGGAAAACAAATACCGTATGCTAACACATATATATGTAATCTAAGAAAAAAAATGTCATGAAGAGATTAGTGGTAGGATGGGAATAAAACACAGACCTACTAGAGCATGGACTTGAGGACGTGGGGAGGGGGAAGGGTAAGCTGTGACGAAGTGAGAGAGTGGCAGGGACATATATGCACTACCAAATGTAAATTAGATAGCTAGTGGGAAGCTGCCGCATAGCACAGGGAGATCACCTCTGTGCTTTGTGACCATGAGAGGGGTGGGATAGGGAGGGTGGGAGACGCAAGAGGGAAGAGATATGGGAACATATGTATATGTATAACTGATTCACTTTGTTGTAAAGGAGAAACTAACACACTATTGTAAAACAGTTATACTCCAATAAAGATGTTAAAAAAATAAAAAAAAAGAAAAAAAAAAAGAAAACCGTGCAAAAATGCCACCTCCTCTGAAGAACCATTCTTGATCCATCCCCCCACCCCCATGTTAAAAGTAATTTCCCCTTCCTCTTTACTCTCTCAGCATTTCTCTGTACCTCTCCTATACTATGATTCCTAGCACTTTGTACCATATATTATAGTAAGTTACATATGCATCTTAAATGCCCCCACTAAACTCCTGGAGGCCAGCAGTGTCCAGGATTCATCTTCTGATTCCCCAAATTGACTGGCCAAGTGCCTTCAGTATAATAGTTGCTCAAGAAAATAGTTCATGCATTCCTTATTTCTTGAATGCCTGCTTTGTGCCACACCCTAAACTGGGCCCTGGGTAAACAGTGCTACATGAAACAGAGACACAGAATGAATAAATGACCATACCAAATACTGAAAGCCAAAACGGTGCTGAGTTTTCTGTTTGTGGCATGTGTCCATTCTGACATAATCCTGTCATATACCTCTGATGAACAAATCAGCATTCAGCTTGACATCAATAATGAACCATGACATCCCTAGGCTGTTCATTCCAGGAGCTCTGTGCTACGGGCGAGAATGCCTTTTAAGCTAAAAGCTTTGTCTTTCCCACTGTATATGGAAAAATTGACTATGCACTTTCATGGAGAAGGTCTAGCTAAGAAATGTTTATATTGGACCAAGCCCCATCTCTAAATCTGGGCTTGTTGCTGAATGGTATTTTGTTTCCTTGGATCAGGGAAGGGGTCTGGAAACATCTGTAACTAAAGTATTGTTTTAAAAGCAGCACAATTTTTCCCCCTCAAATTACAGATAACAAAATTACTTTAAATCAAACATTCTCAGCCTTCCTCATCCATTTCCTTTCATAAATGTGTATTATTTTGCTGTCATTAAAAACAGCAGTGCAGAGAATAGATCTATAGCACTTGAGGCACTGTCATCTCCTTTGCAGTCATTTTCTTTTCACTTTGTGTACTTTACTTTCACTTTTATAAACATGCTTTAACACAGTAAGTATCTGGATCAAAACAGTAATTTGGGGGCAAAATTTAAAAGCTATAAACAGATAATATCAGGTTGTAAAGTGATTCTGAAACTACCCTTTAAAATTTTTACTAAAAGGAAAATGTGCAGGTTATTTATGCCATTTATCAATGTAAAATTGAATGAAATAAAGATTTAAATAGAATTTTACCAAAATCACAAAATAAAATTTTAGGGGAGGGAAGTTAGGGAGGAAAACTGTAGGAAACAATCCCAAATAACATGAAAAGAATGGAAATTCTGTACCAACTTTGAATCTCATTCATGTTCTAAAAATAATAGAACTTAGGAACAGTTCATGATATTATAGTTAAAATTTTGTTCGTATAGATTTACCACTTGTTGGAAAAGTTTTTCTGTTATTGTTCTGTTTTAATTAGCTCCCCAAATTGAGGAGCTAAATGTTCAGGATGGTAACTCATTTGCGTTGCTTTCTGTAAGCAGTTGGTGTTTGATATATTTGTTTATTTATGAACTGTTTGAAAATGGCCCTGTCATCAGAGACTCTGATCAGACCACCACTCTGAAATACTTCAGTCGTGGCCTGAAGATTCATTCTCCTGAGGCTTTTAGGTGCTTGACACATTGTAGAGATGTAAAATGTTTGTTTAATGAATTCTACTGCTCCCATTTTACAAATAAGAACACTTGGGGTAAGAGCTCACTGTCATTTGCCTCATAAAATTTGTCTTATAAAATATATCAAAGGCAGCGTGTAGGTTCAACTTACAATCCTAAGTTTTGAACCAGTCACAAACCCTCTGTGGGATCTAGCCTCTCTCAGTGTTGAAGGGCGATGGTGTTAGTTTCATGGCCCAGTCAAAATTGTAGTAATGGTATTTTATTAGTACAATTTATAAGTCATAGTTTTCCTGTTAGGTAGGTCAAGCTGTCATACATTCTGCCCAACCAGACATCTGCTTCTGATTCATAAGGGAAACACCTGCATAACCGCTGGTGTATGTTACACAAAGGGGCATCCTTTCCCAAGGCCCATTGTCAGATCCCTCAGATGAAACAAGGGAGGTGTCAGGGATACAGCTGGATGTCATACAACCAGCTTCTAACAAGAGTTGACTTCTCTAATGAGTAATTACATTATTTGCTTCACAGTCTATTTCTATCTGCACTAAATAGAAACTGCTAAAAATTGAAACACCAGCTATAAATTATTATATTTAAATTACAAATAATTGCCACATGCCAAATCCAGTAATTACAGAGGGCCGACAGACAAGGTTTCCTATCTCAGCTGAGCCACACAGAGCAAACCTGAGCAAGATTTAAAAAGTGTTCTCCCCCCTCACCTGCCCCCACTTCTCCATCCCATCCCACCCCACTCCCTCACCCTCGTGCCTGGGGAGTGGTAGTCAGAACGTTGGATGATTATGGCATTCACCTGTGAAATAAGGGAGATGGTACTACTGGAATAACTTTAATGAGATTCTTGATAAATCTGATAACCATGAGCAGAGTTGACTTTTATCCCAGATAAGCCTGGGAAAGGCAGAAGTGGACAGTGTGGGCCTGTTTGCAGCCCCAGAACAGCCCCCACCATTCTTTTTTTTTACAATTTTTTTTTTTTTTTTTTTTTTTTTTTTGCAGTACGCGGGCCTCTCACTGTTGTGGCCTCTCCCGTTGTGGAGCACAGGCTCCAGACGCGCAGGCTCAGTGGCCACGGCTCACGGGCCCAGCCGCTCCGCGGCCCGGGGGATCTTCCCGGACCGGGGCACGAACCCGTGTCCCCTGCATCGGCAGGCGGACTCTCAACCACTGCGCCACCAGGGAAGCCCCCCCCACCATTCTTAACATCACTTTTTTCATCATCATCAAGTGTGGTTTAGTGGAAGGTACACTAAGGGTGGCATTAACTTGCTCTATGTACGTGACTTTAGATGAGTCCCTTACTTTTCTCGGTTGCAGTTTTCCAAACTTTAAATAAGAGGTTAGATGAAGGAACAACTAAGATCCTTGGCAGCTCTGGAATCCTGTGATTCTATAATACCAATATATGTATAGTGCCATACATTCACTACATATTCATTAAGCACCTGCTGTGCAAGGCACTGAGGATACAGTGACATAACAGACAAATCCAGATTCTGTTCTCTAGGAGCTAAGTCTTCTGAGGAAGAAAGACAATGAACCAGTAACTTCAGGGGTCATTGCTGAGCTGAGTCCCATAAAGAAAGACTTATAGCTTTCTGAAAAGCTACCAGTTAAAACAGATAACCCTGGCACAGACACATACAAAAGAAAGGGAGGAAACTAATAACTATTGAACCCCTTCTCTACCCTTCCATTGGACTTTAACTGCACAATATTAGTTGATACAACCACTCTAAGAGATAATATGGTGATCACTCCCATTTTTTTCAGAAAGAGAAACTGACACCTAGCGTTAAATAAGCCAGGCCAGGTTACCCAGTAGTAGAACTGGAACTGGAATCAAGATCTCATGCTTTCCACTGCTCCCAGTTGTCTCCAGAGGATGCAACTATAGGGAATTATGGCTCCTGTAAGAAACAGACTGTAGTGCACCACGTGAATGCACATAGGAGATAAAACAGTGATGTCTAGAAGCTGGGGGTATCCTCAATGGAAGCATATATGGAGAAGAAATTGATTCATTCACTCAACAAATATGTACAAAACTGAATGGCTGCCAGGTACATGGTTGACAAATGGGGACTTGAACATGGATATACATGTGTGCACTTCTTAATATGCCAAAGAATAGATTTTCAACATATTCTGACAATTTCGGGTGCAAATTCTAAAGAAAAATTACCTAAAGAGATGTGCTACAGAGTGGGGGGCGGCGGCGGGGGGAGGATTTGTAAGCTGTCGGAAGAATAAGGGATAAAAAGAGGGACAGAGGGAATACATTCGAAAAGAAAATTTCCCCCTACCTATGAAATGCTCTTAATCGTCTTGATTTAACAATTAACTGACTGCAATTATACTGAGAAACCTATCAAAACTGATACTTGAAAGGGATCCCACCTTTGAATACAAACTCATTATCTATTTAGATTCCCTAAAAATATGCTCCATCAACTGAACAGGGGAAATATGTCACTTTTCCCAGATTGTTATAAATTATGAAAGAAGAGTCCAAATATGTGAAGTGCATTCCATCTTTAGATGGTGCAGCCTCAGCCTCCAGATGAATAGAAGTCAATTTGCTAGCTCTTTTCAGTCCAGTACTGGCTATTCCAAACATATTTCTTGTAAGAAGCACTTATATCCATGTTCTTTCCTGACTGTGGCCCCTAATGGACCCACTTAAAAATCTGTTATAACCCCCAAATTAATATTTAGGATGATTACAGCTAAAAAAGACCTTTCCACTTCAACAGAGAATTGTTATCTCCCAAGAGTTGATTAAATGTATATGAAACGTAAAGCTGAGTTCAGGATGTTGGAGGAGATCATGGGTGTGGTTATGGTTTTGCCTGTTTTCAGAGGCTTATGCCTGAGGCAGGCTAAAGAACAGGGGTCTCTAAGGAGGCAAAAAACGTGAAGGAGATGCACTGCTCTCCACCAACAAAGCAAGGAGTGGGGCCATAAGGAAGATGTGATTAAAAAACAGCTGGATATAGATAAACAGAAAGGTCCTACTATATAGCACAGGGAATTATATTTAATACCCTGTAAACCATAATGGAAAAGAATATGAAAAAGCATACATATATGTGTGTGTGTATGTATGTATAACTGAATCGCTTTGCTGTACATCAGAAACACAACATTGGGAGCTTCCCTGGTGGCGCAGTGGTTGAGAATCTGCCTGCTAATGCAGGGGACACGGGTTCGAGCCCTGGTCTGGGAGGATCCCACATGCCGCGGAGCAACTAGGCCCGTGAGCCACAACTACTGAGCCTGCGCGTCTGGAGCCTGTGC
>NC_041223.1:48839770-48870456 GCF_002837175.3 Physeter macrocephalus
GTGGTTGAGAATCTGCCTGCTAATGCAGGGGACACGGGTTCGAGCCCTGGTCTGGGAGGATCCCACATGCCGCGGAGCAACTAGGCCCGTGAGCCACAACTACTGAGCCTGCGTGTCTGGAACCTGTGCTCCCAACAAGAGAGGCCGCGATAGTGAGAGGCCCGCGCACCGCGATGAAGAGTGGCCCCCGCTTGCCACAACTAGAGAAAGCCCTCATGCAGAAACGAAGACCCAACACAGCAAAAATTAATTAATTAATTAATAAACTCCTACCCCCAACATCTTCTTAAAAAAAAAAAAAAAGAAAAAGAAACACAACATTGTAAATCAACTCTACTTCCAAAACAAAATAACTAGATATAAATAATCCTAAACTTTTAGCCTAGTTCTAGCTCAATCCACAGAGTCACAGTAATTTCTGGTATCACATTTAATGATTTTCTAACAAAATCTGACTTTGCTTCTATTTTAGTGTTCGAAACCATCCTAATTAGTAAATTAACATTTTTTAATGAGTCTTCAAAGATTTGGTAAAGGCAATTTGATTATTTGAAAGTGGCCTTGGCCTGGACTGTCTGAGGAAGTCAATCAGATGTCATTTTCTACATCTACTTCAAATGGGGACCATTTGAATCATCCCCAGATAAAGAGCTAGCAGGTCAATTATTTCATATTGCTGCTTGAGTACCTTCTCCTGCCACACCCCTGGGAATGAGGGTGTGTTGCTTACTCTCCACTCGCCCACTTATATTCCCCCCAGACCCTAGCTGTGCCTGCCTACCCACCTTGCTCTGCCTCCAGAGGCAGACCCCTGAAGACTCCTCACTCAGGCTCCCCTGCTGAGTCAGAAAGGAGAGTAGAGAGGTGGGGCAGTTCTGCCCTGCTCCCTCTCTGCCTCACCATTGCCTCTTGGGCAGAAGCTGTGACTCCCCACACCTGCAGGTCTAATGGCAGCCTCTCCTTCACAGCTCTGGCCTCTCTGTAAGAGGCCAGAGTAAGAGCTTTCTTTGTTCCTTGGGTCCTAGGGGTGCTAGGCCTCTGTTCCCATGGCCTCTCCATTCCTTGCTGCATTAACCTCCCCACGTGTCTGTAAACCATCCATCCATTCTCATGTCTTCCTTCTCTTCACTTGAATCCTCTAAAGTGTATTCTGTTTCCTACTGGGCCCCTGACTGACTGATTGACTAAATCAATGACAAGCCCTCTTCCAAAATTCATGGCTTTTTCCATTTCCTTTCTAGTGGGGGAACCCTTTCCAAAAGTACCTGCTGCAATTAGCTGTTGTAATTTACAAATTATTTTAGTTTCATGTAAAGGAATAACGGAGAAGAGAATATACCCCCAAAATCCTAACCAAGAATAAGAACATAATCTTAAATTCCGTAAGTCAGCTTCATTTCGTTTGAATCATTGCACAGTCTTTTCCCACTCCCCTTTTTCAGCTCCAGGGCAGCTGAAGAGGGCAACCTTTAGCTGAGTGTGTGGGTCACTCTGCCATGTTCTGCCAGTTTAAAGCCAGAGATGCTTGGGGTTCCCACTATTGGCTATCTTGGTCCCTGAGGAGGCAGGAGTCTGAGTTTGGACTCCAACTCCCCTCTTAGAACAGAAAACTAGCCTGTAAACCATCTCACATGGATTTTAACATTTTAGTTTCTCAGTCATTGGAAAATGGGAGTATTGTGCACTATTTTGAGACTCTTTTACCTCTGCCTTAAATTAGTAAGCCCCAACTAGAATAAATAAGCACCCTAAAAGTCCTCCAGATTGCACAGGTAGCCTAGGACACGTAGCTTTACTGATAGAATAAATTAACTAGTGGAAATCAAATTAAGCAGTCATTTGAACATTTTAGAAGAACCTAAAAGCTGGTGTATGTTTTAACTGAGACACGTATACAGACATGTGAAAGGCTTCCACATGGGATGAGGTAGCTACTAGCTGTACGATGAAAAACAAAGGAAGAACAAATTAAGTAAGGAATGTTCCTCTGCTTATTTTTTTAAACTGTGTATAATGATAATGGTACGTAAAATGAATAACAAGGAAGTTAGGGAAATTATACACAAGCAGCTGAATCTATTGTCATGACCACATTAGTCACTTCCTAGAGATGATGTTTTAGAGACCTTACCAGGTCTAGACATGGAAATCCAATAGCCAGCCAACCTACGTGGGATCTTTTGTCTTTCTTTCATTCCTTCCTCCCTCCCCTCCCCTCCTTCCTTCCTCCCTTTCTTTTTCTTTTCTTTCTTTCGTCCTTTCTTTCTCTCTTTCTCTCTCTTTCTCCCTACCCTTTCTTCCTTTCTCTTCCTTTCTTTTTCTTTCTCTTTCTTTTTCTTTCTCTCTTTCTCTTTCTTTCTTTCTCATGAGCATTTGTATCCCCTCCATGTATCTTAAGAAATAAAATATTGCCAATATAGTTAAGCCCATATATCCTCAATCTCATTCCTCTCCTTTACCCTTAAATTGCCTGATTTCTTAGGTTCCCATTTACTTCTTTTACTTTTCTTTATATGCATGCAGCCTTACACAGTGTATAACACAAAATTATTTTGCATGTTTTAAAATACAATATAAATATCGTACTGTTTCTATACTGCAGCTTGCTTTTTTCCTTAATATTATTTTTTAAAGATCATTCATGATTGGAGATCTTCACTTGTGAGATTTGCCAAATTTCTCTCCAAAGTTTTTACATGATTTTCCCTCTCTTGGTTCGTTCTTTCCAGGTTCAAATCCATTTTTTCAACTAACAAACTTTCAGCATCTACTTGCTATTTGTTAATCACTCTGATAGGTGATAAGAATACAAAGATGAATAAGACACTCCCTGTTCTCAAGGAGCTCACAGTGATTTCAGGGAGGCTGGAGTATAGATTAAAACTTGCAGTAGCATGTCCCATGTGCTCTAATGAGGTGTGTGCAGAGTGCCACGTGAACGCAGAGGAAGAGAAACTGAGTCTGAGACCGAGGAAAGGATTCATAGGTGATGGTGAGGAGAAAGGCACCCCAAGACCCTTTGGGCAGTACATGCAAAGCCAAGCTGGTCAAGAGAATGGTATGTTGGGGGAGGAGGGAAACATGTAGTTTAATTAGAGCAGAGGGAGCTGAGGTTGAACCTGAAGAGATAGTTAGGATTTTACTGTGAAATAGGAGCTTTGTATGTCATGCTAAAGCATTTTACTTACTCATGTATGCAATGAATGAAGAGCCACTGGGAGGCTTGAAGCAGAAAAGCAGTATGATAAGGTTTTTAAAAATTAATTCTGGTAATAAAGAATGGACTGGAAGGGAGAAAGCCTGGTGACCAAGAGAGTAGAGTAAACGTAATTATGATAATCCAGGAGAGAAACACCAAGATTCTAAGACATAAACGGTGGTATTAGGAACAAGGAGGAAGAGTCATCTTGGTAAATATCTCAGAGGAAGAGCAAACTCTATGAGGCAACAGTATACGAAGGGTGCTAGGAGGTGGGACCAGTCTCACTCAGGTGGAGGCAACAAGGGGTGCGTTGTGTACAGAGAATTTTAAAACAATAATAAAACTTACTAAACCACAGTCTGCTTTTTATTAGCACTGTGTGCCAGCAATTCTAAATAATGTCCATGACAAAATTCTCCTCCCTGAGAAATCTTTTGTTGTCTAAGTTCTAAGCAGTCGCTGTGGTAACTGTTGAGTTTTAATAATATAACAAATACGTAAGCTTCAACTTAGCGCATTCCAGTTACTTAACCTTGATAAACATGGTATTCTACACAGAAATTAATTTGGAGAACATCCAGTCCTACTGTCCACATAGATAGAGATATTCATTTAGAGAGTAAATTTATAACAGATCAGAATTGTGTAAGGTTGTTTCTAACTTGAGACTCTAACCTCTGTGATACTTCATTTACCTCCATTTAAACCATAGATTTGAAATAAACAATGATAGCAAAGTGCTTGTAGAAAGGAAGAGATAAAACGTGAGTTCTTAAACTTTGTCATTCTATATGCAAACCATTCTCTGATCCTTGCAGAGTTCACTCTTTTGGAAGCATTTCCAAAAACTACATTAATGCAAAATACATTCATGTGATTTAAAAGCATTAATCCATTACTTTTCCCCTTTATGTTCCATAATCTTTACCATTAACTGAGATATAAGGAGAAAAACAGATTGGGGAGAGAATATAATAAGGTCAGTGTGGGATACATTTAACTCGATGTGCCTACAGAGCTGGAGAAGGACTTGTCTAACAAGTACTTGGAAACAAGAGTGTGGACTAAAAGAGTGAGATCCGGGTTATGTAGAGATTTTGGGGAGTTACCAGAATATAAATGTAGGCTGAAACTGTGGCAGAGGTTGACCTCACCCAGCAAGAGTGTGTTGATAAAAAAGAGGGATACAGGGCTTCCCTGGTGGCGCAGTGGTTGAGAGTCCGCCTGCTGATGCAGGGGATACGGGTTCGTGCCCCGGTCCGGGAGGATCCCACGTGCCGCGGAGCAGCTGGGCCCGTGAGCCATGGCCGCTGAGCCTGCGCGTCCGGAGCCTGTGCTTCGCAACGGGAGAGGCCACAACAGTGAGAGGCCCACGTACAGCGAAAAAAAAAGAGGGATACAGAGGTTATCTTGGGGAACACCTACAACGCAGGGGCAGCAGAGGAAGAGGAACAACCTACCTTCCTTCCCCCCAAATGCTCCCCCCACAGATACTGAGAAAGAGAGGCAGGAGAAAAACCTAAAGTGGGAGTTGTCCTGCAGAGAGAAGAGAGAATTTCAAGGAGAGAATTTCAAAAGTATTAAGTACTGGAATAAGAACAAGTAACATTGGAAAAGCAAAGCCACAAAGATATCACCTGACAGCTTTGTCAGGGCAGTTTCAGTGGCACCATGGAGACAGAAACTGGATGATGGATAGAGGTATAGGTTGGCATGAAGGAAGCAGAGCCAGTGTGATTGAGTTCTCACACACCAAGCCTGGCTGGGCAAGAACGGAGGAGAACGAAAAAGAGGCAGAGCTGAAGGAAGGTGTTCTTAGAATCTGAACCTGGGGGAAGAAGTCAGGGCTCATCCAACACAAGACCCAGCACTTAACTGTACTCTGCTTCTCCTCATCCCTGTGGGTGCAAAGAGATGGGTGGCATGTGAGGGAGGGAGGCTAGGTGATGGGACAGAGCCTGCTGGCCACAGGTGTGTAAGCCCCAGAGCACGGATAGAGGGCTAGTCTTTCCTAACAACAAGAGAAGCACTACCTCCTCTGAGGTGGGCAGAGGACATTAGGATGAGTCAAGATAAAGACGAATTTTGAGAAAGAGAAGAGAGATAGACAGTATGAGATTTTCCACCCAATGGCCTCCATTTTCTCATCAAAAGAGGAAAGATTATCTCCTGAGAATAAATGGGTAGAGTAGAGATTTGGGATGCATTTCTCCTTTCCTACTAATTCACCATAGCATTTCTTCAGTGATGCATAGACCCACAAGGAAGAGCATAAAGAATGACAGGTACTGCCAGTCACATTTTGCTTTGCATCCTGAATGGTCCAGTGTGAAGGGAGCAATGAAGTACACAGGGCACCTCAAGACAGAAACAGGTACATCTACTAGCAATGGAAACTGACAGAATACCCCAACCAGAGAACTCGCCTAAGGAAGCACTGCTGCCTTCCCTGGGCATACTGAACAGAAGCCATAGTCAGTTTATAGACAATTAAACTTCCCAATTTCTTGTAAAAAGTAATGGTAATTTAGGCAGACATTTGCAATCCCGCGGGCTATTAAATGGTAATGATCAAATCAGAATATCTATAAGGAGCACTTAGCTCAGTGCCTGGTGTCTGTCAATAAATATTCGCTGTTATTATTCACAAAAACCAGTTGAAGAGGACAGAGATGCCTGTCATCTCACAACACTGATTCCTACTAAGTGGTTAAGGAGTCATATCAAAATCCCCTAAACCTTGTAACTCTGAAGTCATTCCTCTCTCCTTGCTCTTACGGCTAGCCCTTGTGGTCCGCATCTCTTCCTTTCTTGGAAATATGTCCATGGCATTTGCCCCAGTAAATTAAATAAAACTGAGTCAGTTTTCAGATATTAAAAAAAATCTGGCAGAGGCTATGTTGTGTAACCATAGCCTGGAAGGCGAGAAGTGAAAAGCACAAGCCAGTTACATGAGGCAATGTGAGGAGGACCCGGAGCAGAAAGCCAGATGTTATCAGATTTCTTATTTTAAGAAAAATCGAAGGAAAAAAGGCACTGCTAAAGCCCCATAATGTTTTATAAGTGGCAATCACTACTATAAATGAGCAACTTATAAAGTGTTTTAAATAACTTTTCAAGGAGAAAATTAAAGACATTTTCATCAGTATTAATGAACATAATCACCCTCCAATCCAACACTTCAAAAGAAAAATCTTTACGGCTTTAGGGCTCTAAACTTTTCTTGATTGATCCTTTTAGTTTTACAACTAAAGAGAGCTATTTATTAGCAAGTGTGGTAAGTACTTCATCACAGCCTGAGTCTGTTGGTATCTAAAAGTCCAAATCAGCATTTGATCAAGTGCAGGGCTTGAGAACAATTATCTGAGACCTTTGAGTGGAGCACTGGTTTCCACGCCCAAGAGAATACCCAAAAGACCCATAAAGAGTGCTGAGGAATAGCCACATAAATGTAAAGTAAATGCCTTGATAACTATCTCTCCACTCGACAAAATTAAAGGACATGGCTTAACTGTGGACAAGATAGCAGTACTGTGCTCCTCAGAATTCCTCGGGACCTAAATCATTGTCTCTAATTCATTTGGTGATTAAATTGAGGGCTGGAGTGTTTTGCAAGTTTGCCACGGAATGGCAGATAGAGCTCCCAAGCAATAAGCACAAAGGTAGCTCTAAGAGCCAACTAGGAGAAACCAGTACCATAGTTTGTGTTCAGCTGATACCCCAGCTTTATTTATGCCAATCCTAAGAAAAATACCTCTGAACTGGATAAACCGCTGAGGAATGTTGAAACCACTTTCCTAATCAAGCTATGGTGAAATCACTGTCAAAATCTAAAAATTAACTTCGCCTATTGAAATGTGGGGAATTTCAATTACGCAAACAAGAGCTTAAAGAGACACAAGGGAGGGTACATGGGTAATTCTCTCTATATTCAAGTAAAGTCAACGAAGAAGACAACTTGCTAACTGTAACCCAATGCATAATGTGTTTTAACTTATTTTGGCACTTCCATTATAGTTTTGTATATGAACAATCAAAACATATTAAGTCCTACCAGAAAAAATACAGAGGCAAAGTTATCCATAGCTTAATTCGGGACTGCTTTCCATGTCAGATACTTTATCTTTTATTTTTATAGACACAGAAAAAAATAGCCTGTGAAATGCCTACCCGTGTAATAAATTCATATGTTCTTAGAAGTCACTCCTCCTCAGCAAAGGCTAAATTGATATTTTTAAATAGATTAAATTGAACAATTGGTTCCTATTAGAAGGTCCCTGAATACTATCCGATTCTTAATTCTGCGCAAGTTTTAAGCAAATGGAAGTCAGCATTGTGTAAGATCCAGAGACTCTGAGTAAAGGCACAAAGCTTTAGCTCCTATGTGAGCATAACATTCAATCTTAAGGTGACTAAATTTTAAGGTGACTAATACACTAAAACAAAAAATGGAATTCACTAAAACTAAAACTAGAGCTGAAATCATTGTTGCCTGGAAACAAGAGAAAAGTGGATTGATTATACCCATACAAAAACCTAAGCAGAAAGATAATTGAATGTGGGCTGTTAAATTTGAAGAATACTAATTTGGAAGGTAGCAATGACTCTGGATACAAATGAATGAATTCAGAGAGGTTTTTTTTTTAAAGCTTTCCACATTAAGCCTTAGTAAATTAAAGCAAAAGTTGATGAATCAAAATTTTACAAGTCTAATTCATAAAGCAGGATGAGTCAATATTTGTAAAATGTTCGTAGATCCTTGGTTGAAGACACAATGCAAATATCTATTCCAATTTTAGGTCAAATCCTATTAGAATAGGCACAGGGCTGTGGCATGTGCTCTCTATAATGGAATTTTATTATAATTAATTCATTATTTTTGTTGGAACTGGAGATTAGGGTCTGTTTCTCTCTGGGACATCAAGTACCTACTCAGAGATCTCAAGATGTGTCTCACAGTCTCAGATGACAACTTCAGGCCCCTCCTAAATCTGATCAATTTTTGCTATTGTTAGTTTATTTTAATGGGTGATAGGAGACCTCAAATTCCTAAAGAATGCTATTAGAGCATTTAAATTGTTTAGTCAATTGGGCTTTTCAACAGAAATTCTGAAGGTCTCAGACATTCACTATCTATGTGAAAGTAGTGGCTTGTGGCCAATTAACTGGCTCCTCTGTGACAATATTTGGAAAACACAGTGAGATTTTTATGAGTTTTTAACTTAATATTACTTTGCTTGGTACTCACTTCATTTGATAACTCCAAGAGATTTTTAGAAGTTTGCCACACCCAAAGGATGCAGACTGGACTATACTTCAAAAGAACACAATTTAAGAATTTTTAAGAAAATTCAAAACATGTTCTGTATGATGACAGTATTGTTGGTTTAAGTCTAGTGTTTGCAAGGAGACTTCTTTGAATGAGGACAAAAATGATCAAGCAGCTGTATAAATGTTATCCTTTTTGTTAAGAAACAATCTTAATTATAATTACATCTAGTGAAATAATTAACATTGTGATTATACAATGAACCGCTGGAAATAATGCCTTCTTCAAGGATATCAACATATATATACACTGTCATTTCCAGTTCCTTTAAGTATAAGTGGCACATGGATACACCACACTAATTTCCTCCTAAGTTCTATCTAGCTCTCATTTCTATAAATATAAAATTAGTCAAGTAAACATATACTGATTTTTACTCCAAGCCAGACATCACACTAATCATAACAAAGTAAGCAAATGGCAATTTTAACTCTTATTCTTCAAAGGCAGAAGTAAATATTATTGATTAATCCAATCTCAGTGTCAGAGCAGGAGGCAAGCTGTAGTAACAGAGTGGCTTAAAAATGGAGAGCTGTAAAAAGTCTACAAGTGATTTAGTGGAAAGCAAATGATAATGTGGCTGAAATAAGTTGTTTAAAAAGTAAATATTCCCATTCAATGGTTTTTATATATTTTTAAGCATGTATCTATTTTTAAAGAATTTCTTCTGGGGCTTAAAGGAGAGATTTTACTTTTTTTATTCATTTCAGCCTGCTGTGGATTGTTTATAACAGCAAAAAATTGGAAATAACCTAAATGCCCAACAAGAAGGGTTTGGTTAACATATATTAATGGTACACCAGCAGGTTAAGAGCTCAAATGTGGGAGTCAAACAAAGAATCTAATTTCTGAGTCCACCATTTCTTATCTGTGTTACTTGGCCTGAATAACAATTCCTGTAAGCCACAAAGACCACATCTGCAAAACGAAGGTAACAGAACTTACCTCATAGAGCTATGGTGGGGTAAAAATGCAAGACCTATACAACATGACCAATGCAGTGACTTAGCATGATAAAGATTTATGTTCAATTAATTAAAATGTAAATTAAATAAAATTTTAAATTTTATTTATTTATTTACTTACGAGGGGCAGCATGGTATAGTAGAGAAACAAGAAGATTTGGATCAGTCTGAACCTCTTATAAACCTATGTGACATTAGATACATTTCTAATCTTCTCTGACTCTCAGTTTGTTCATTTCTAAAATGCAGGTACTTATACCTAATTCACAGAGTTGCTGTGAAGAGAAAATACCATAACATGGATAAAGTACTTATCACAATACTTGGTACACAGGCTCTCAGTAAATGGTAACCATATTATAGTTATCATCATCATCATTATTGTCATTATTATCCTTGTTATTATTATCAATTTTTTAAAGGTTGTGGCACCATCCCAGAAGATACAAATCTCCCTGAGTGCTCTCTAAATCACCCACCCACGTGTTTATATAGTTGTCTGCTGTAGGTCAATCTTATGTGGGCAAGAGGGTTCAGGGTGGCATCTAAAAATTGATTGTAAGACTTCTCTTGCTTACACACGCACATATAATACATAAACACATCTTTGTTTAGTAAATTCTGAAGAATATTTCCAAAGAAAGCAGACAGATATTATTCTCCTTGTGAGAAGACTATTCAGCTTTCACAGGCCTCTAAATAGCACAGGCCTTAGAATTACTTAGAGAAAAGATTGTTAACCAAGAGCAAAACTAAAAAATAGCCACACTTTCATTCTTGAAAATATCTACCTTTTAATATTATGACAAAGGTCAATTTTGCCAGTTCCTATAGAATTTCAAGAAGAGATTCAGTAAAACTTAACAGAACTTTCTGGGGAAAAAAATGATGAAATGTTTTTACATAAAAGAAACAACCTTAAACAGCTCTTCCTAAGGATACTCAAGCTTCTCTTGAACCACTTAACAATTTACCGTTTCAAGGAACCCTCTAAAGTTCTACAACACAAGGTCCAAGGTATCCAGTGCATGGGCTCTAGTAATGACATCAGAAGCTCCCCATACCCAGGGCTTCCATTATTCCATATGGTGCCTTTATGTGAATTTTAAAATGGTGCCTCCTCTCTGGATAGATGAGTTAGAAAATACAATCCTTTCAAGGGTACAAAACTCAGCAAGTAAGGAGTTGGCCAGGCTTCCAACCCTCCTTGCTCTCTTGGCAGGGGGCCAAGTGACTATTCCACACAACCCTGTTCCTGCCTCCCTTCTCTTCCCATCTCCCACAGTATGAGACCTGAGCCAAATCATCCTTCACACAAGGTCAGAACCTTCGTCTGGTGGGTGGCTAAGTGGATAACGACAGATTCTCAGAGTGAAGTCTCCTCCTAAACTTGGCATAACAAAGATACCATCTTGTACACAGTCTAGTCAAGGCAGTGACTGCCTGGACTGTGTTGAGAAACATTGGAGACCCAATCCAGCCCCAGCAGAGAGTGGTGAGTAGATTAGCAGAGGATAAACCACTGGTTTCCAACAGTACATATACCTCAGATGTCCTGTCCTGGTCCAAACCATTCAAATCAAAATCACAAGTTCATTGAGCAATGAACATGTACAAGATACTGTGACAGGTGCTTTGAAGCAAACCTTCCAAACCTAGTCTCACACTGAAATCTTCATGGGGCTTTTTAAAAATACAGATCCCTCAAAATTTTTCAGTAAACCTAAAACTCTTCTAAAATACAAAATCTTCCATTTTTTTGTGTGTTTTTTTTCCTATGTTGTGATAATTTTATTTTTGTTTTTTAAAAATGAGTCTCTTAATTTAGTCAGTGCCTCAGGCTAATAAGAGATTAGCCACTGTCATATTCACAATGATGCATTTATTCAGGGCAAATCTTAATTTTCTTTGTCTTCTTCAGAAGAAAGAGCTGCGAGAATGCCTAAAAGATTTGCACTACTATCAATTTAAAAACACCCTTTCAGAAATTTGATTCCTTGGGCCAGAGGAAGGTCCTTACTATAGTTGATGGTACAAGTGGGTCTTTTCATGTACTGTTTCCAGGCATCTCTATCAGACTCCCTGCCACCACCAGTGTGCTTTTCTCTTCCAAATACACCTCCAATCTCTGCCCCACTCCTTGGAACTCATAGAAACAGAGACCAGAAGGGTGGTTACAGGGGCTGGGAAGGGAGACAGGGAAACGGGGAGAGGTTGGTCAAAGGGTACAAACTTCCAGTTTAAAGATTAACAAATTCTGGTTATCTAATGTACAGCACCTTGATTATAGTTAATAATACTGTATTATACACTTGAGAGTTGCTAAGAGAGTAAATCTTACATGTTCTCACCACAAAAAAAGAAATGGTAGTTATGTGACATGATGGAGTTGTTAGTTAATGCTATGGTGGTAATCATTTTGCAATACATATGTATATCAAATCAGCATGTTGTACACCTTAAACTTATACAATGTTATACGTCAGTTATATCTCAATAAGGCTGGGGGGAAGAATTAATTAAAATAAATAATTTTTAAAATACAAAATTTATTTTATAAAAAAAAAAATGTAGATTCTTTGGCTTCACCATCAGGACTATCGAATCAGAAACTCCCCCAATCAGATGTCTGTAACTTGGTCAGTTAGAGAACTCAGAAACCACTGGTATGGAGGGGCCTGAGATAACTAATACTAAGGCCCTCACTACTGTTGTCCATTCCTTTTATAATTAAAAGCCTCCTAATGTCAAAGTGCAGGATGCAACACATTCATGGGTCATCAAATCAATGTTATGTCTTAGGACCAGGATATATTTTAAAATAAAATAAAATAGAGAAGTTTAAAGTATATGACACATAGTAAGATTAATTACTGTTTTGTGAGTCTTTTTTCCTACTCTTGTTTCTGTGAATTCCTTTTTCTGTGTACTGCATCACAGTGAAAACATGTATTTCTTGTATTTTGAAACAGAAGTTAGAAATATGTGAAATTAGGTGGTGTGAATTAAATGCTTCCTACTGCAATTTTAGCACCTTTCCCTCTCTTTTGTTCCCTAGTGGAAACTGAGAGAAAGGCTTACCATCAACTACAAAGTCTCCATTATAAATTATAAATTGGTCCCTTCTCAGCCTTATTTTGTCTTCACTTAGAAAGACAGAATTTCTTTGCCTTTTCTTCATAGGCAAATGACATTATGCTCTATTAAACTTCCTCCAAATGGAATATGTTAAATTTTAGTTTTAGGACTATGGGGTTTTCATACTGTGCATGGTGTCTAGTGATTCTTTCTCTACAGAGAAAAAAGCAAGAGGAAATGGGTTTGCATAACAGTCAGAGGGACCTCAGCCAGATACAATGAAAAGTTTCCTGGTAGCCAAGACAGTACAAACTAGGAGTCAATGGCGGGTGTGATGGGAACCCTCTTCCTCTGTAAGTTTGTGGAAACAACCCAGATTCTTATCTGTCTGGAATTCTTTAGATGTAAATCTGTCTGATAGGCAAGGAGTGTACTTCCAGGCCTATGATGTCATTTCTGCCTTGCAGCACTGAAACATTCCAAAGAAACATAAAATACATATCCATAAGCCCAATGGCATAAACCAAGAACAATCTCACAAAGTTTCTCAACCTGAGCACAAGTGACACTTGGGCAGGGCAATTCAGCAAATGCAAGATCGGTTAACATCACCACAGCCCACACCTCTGGGTTTAATTATCTCACCACTGGAATGAAGGAAAACAATGTGTTTCTCGCAGTTACGAGGACAAATGAAATATAGGAAGAGCGCCCACGAAGGACCTGCTAAGTGTAAGGACTCATTAACTTCCTTACCCCTCCCTTTATAAATTTTTAGGATCTGAAAAGCGTATTTTTTTAAGAGCTCAAGTTTATGAAAGACACATCTCTAAGTTGTTCTGCCACAGCCAATAATTTCTGAACCCATAGGTCTTTATTCGTAGGGAGCGTGATGCAGCACCTCACCCAAATAGTTTAGATTTGTCTTGTTTCGGATTGGAAGAAAACATTAGAAAATTTCTCCTTCACTGTTACCTAAAATCTTCTTATACTTCCTCACAGCGATAGACTGTTAAAGGTGCTCCTGTTCTGCTGAGAAGTGACAGGCGTTCACGCGGCGCAGGAGAGGAGGAGACGAGATCCTGCTGCGTGAACGGCTACGCATCGCGAGAATTGGACGCCATTTGTTCTCGTGGTGTCCGGGCTGTGGCTGGTCGGCCAACCGCTGCAGGAACCCCCGCCCGCAGGCGAACCCCGCCCCCCCAAAAAAAGAAGTGAAAAAAGAGGCAGAAAAGATACATAAAGAAAATTGGATATACATCATTGAATGGTAGTATAAATAGTTCATGTTAGTATGTTCTGTAAAGAAATATTTAGATCATTTACCAATCAGCTCCTCTTACTCCTCTCAGAAAATGATGGCCAAAATTGATCTTTTCGGTCATGAAGATGCTTCTGTTGTGTCTGTTTCAGAAATGCGACGCAGGATTCTTTTTTGCCCAGTCGGGAGAATGTTTGCCCTGTGACTGTAATGGTAATTCCAACGAGTGCTTGGATGGCTCTGGACTCTGTGTGGTAAGTCGGGGTCATCTATCACTTCTCACATATTGCATTGAGCCTTTGCATCTTGGGTGGGGAAAAAATATTCTTCCGGGATGTTTGAGCTACCTAGGAGCAAACTGCTAATCAAGCTTTTTACCCTTCACTTTTCCTGTAAAACACCTCATATAAACTGCGTATGACTGTAAGTGGTCACCAAGGTGTATGTCTGAATGTGCGTGTGTCCCTAGCAGTAACTGCCCCACCACCCTCAGCAGCTGGTTTCCTGCTAACGGGCATTGGTGATGGGCTTGAAAATAATACACAGAGGAGGAAATCATCCATCCAAATTCCTCTGTAATAGTACAGTTTGCCATATGTTTGGCTTCACTCCACATAGACCAGGAGAATAAAACAGTTGTTTCATAGCCTATTTTACAACTTAAGAATAGTCAGGTCTATAGATCAAAAGTTGTTTAAAAGAAGAAAAAAAAGGTTTAAACCAAATAGCTAATAAAAATGAAAGCTTTGGCGTTATGGTCTTTGTAACTCTGTAATCAAGCCCCCAAAGAATTTTTTTTTTCCTTAACTGAAATGAATTTTCCAATAGACAGTGAAACGTGATAGAGATTTATGAAGGAGAATGAGAAACCTTTTAGCAAAAGTACGTGTTACGTACTTCCCATTTTCACTAAAGGGACTGACAACCTAGTGAAAATGGGGATTGAAATATTTACCAGAAGTGACTTCAGTAGAGGTCGTAGGAGGCGTTTTTAAAGACTTATGCCCTAAGATCATGTTTTCCTTCACGAGCGATACTATTACACAGCAGTATAATAGTAGAAGTTCCCATGAGGCAAAGAGGCTTTCCAAAACTGCAAGAATATTTTTGCATAAACTGCAAGAATACTTAAATATACCTACCTACCTCAAAATTAGCATAATTGTCTGTATTAAGCGGATAATTTTGATTATAAGTGGTCTTCAAGGTGTGTACTTGAAAGTGTTATTTTACTCATGTATTACTTTAAGATGCAAATTAGAACGTTTCCATTTATTTTAAACCTAACAATTCACATTTTTCTAGGGACAGAATTAACTTGCAAACACTAAACGTTGCTAACTCTTTGTAGTGTTTGTTTAGTCCTGGCGTTTCTGTTTTCCCCTTCCCCCATCTTCTTAAATAACCATTACATCCAGGATGTCCTCTGTAGCAGTGTAGGCACCCGCAGCTGCCAAAGTCTACCCCTTTCTAATGCTTCCATCTCCGGTTTCCTGTTATTTTAATCCCATTGACATTTGAAAAGAAAATCCCATGGATGCCCTTGAACTAATAATGTACATCTCTGATAATTTGACGAATTAAAGGCTCTTTGTCATCTGGTTTATTTAAATATAAGACAGCAGGGACTGACCAGCCCATCAGCTGCTGTTAGGCAGTCAGTAAGATGGAAGACTGAAATAAATTAAGGGGAAAAATGTCCCTCCTGCTAGTGCCTATGGAGGGCTATGACAAAACTACTGTTCGTTACAATGACCTGGTCAGAATAAGAGCTATCATGGTTTTATCTTTGACCTGGACTTGAGCTTCTGAAGGGGGCAGTCATCATGTGATTCCTTCATAGCTCCTGGGGCATACGAAGTTCTAATAAAAGTTTGGGGATGGGCTAGGGTATAAACATTTATATGCACACTCAGGGAAGTTGCCGATCTTCCTGCAATTACTTTGTTCCAAGATAGAACATTAAAAAAAAAAAAAGAAAATAGCCATCTTACTTCTCAGCTCCTGCCCTGGATCCCCAGCTCCTTGTCATCGTTCAGGGAGCCAGAGAAGACACAGCGGCTCCACCTGAACACCTTGCAATTCACTGCACCAGAGTTTCAATCAGTTCTTACAGTTTGCCTGGCCTAACTCATTTCTCCCATCTTCCATAAGCAACCAAAAATAAATGGCCTTCTTTTATTTCATTTTGTTTTATTTTGAAGGCTTGTAATGCCTCTGTCTTATCTTCCCCTCTTTGTTTCTAATTCTTCCTCCATTCCCATGATCAATTTCAATTGGACCTTATATTTTACAGACTGATTTTAGGGAACTAAGCCATTTGACAAAATATATAGAGTAAACAAAGTTATGCTACCATTTCAGACATACCAAAAAATCTTAAGAGATTTCTTCATAAGAGGAATGCCAACTCTTCAAATGCAGAAAGGTGGCTAAGTGAAAAGTGGATTAACTAACGAAATCCATTATGCATTGGTTGTCTTTCCAACGGGCCACTTTGCATCTTATCAGAACCAGGGTGCATTGGGCAGTGTTCTCAGTGGAGTCAGCTAGGCAGAGACTTAAAGGCCAGGCAACTCCAGTGGGCATGGCAGACTCTCTAGTAAAGCTCCCAAAAGAGGCATGAGAAAGCATTTAAGGTGTAGAAACAAACAGAAGCAGACAGATGGCTAGTGATAGGAATGCCAGGTCACTGATAACCTATAGTTTATCCCCCGATCTAGAGGCTAGGTACAGAGAACCAAGAAGAGACCATGACTAAGGCCAGTTACCATCTAAAGAACTGGTGCTTCATCATTAGGAGAAAGCGTGGAGCCCACTGACCAGAACTAGAGTGGAGAAAATCTGACTTGAAGTTCACCACTGGCACAGGCTTCTCAGGTTCCTTTTGATTAAGCATTGGTTTATCTGTTGATTTCATTTATCCACTTAACAAATAAGCATTTTTTGAGTACCACTTATGTGCCTGACACTATTCTAGGATCTGGATTAAGTGCTTTCCACTGTGTGGACTGAAGGGCTGTAGGGACAGAACACCTACTTGAAAATGCTTGTGGACGTGATCAACATAATGAAGTTCAAAGTACGAGGACCAGGGGCTCTTTAGAAACACATGCAGAGACCCCCACCTGCTCAGTGACAATCAAAGAAAACAAATTAAAAGATTTTGAGGTCTGTGCCAGCATTTCAGGAAAAAATCTAAATCTGAATGAAAAGATTTGGATTTGAAACCACTAAATAACTGCAAAACATAATTGAAATCTAGAAAGAAAACCATCAAGCTGTTAAGGATTCACACCTGGCTGCTGGAAATGTGGACGGACTTTTATTTTCTTCTTTTCACTTTATAGTATACCTGCCCACGTGTTCTACAACTGCCTGTAGTAATTTTATAATTAAAAAGATATTGATATTTAAATGGACTTCTACCCAACCATAAGCACAATGGAGAAAGGGAAGTCATTCAACATATTAAAGGCTAAGGAATTTTTTATTACTCTCAAAGCCTAATTAAAACCTAATTCAGGAAAGCAAAGGTATTACATCTCTAATTTCTGTAGACACTAGCATTTTTCTCCTGATTTTCAAACTGTCCTTTATGTGTATTAAGCCAAAATCAACCAATGTAAGTCCCTTTAAGACTAAGCATGTGTGATGTATAAAGCAACACCCTTATCAGATGTCCAATAGAAAGGAGAAATTGAGTAATAGGTCATTCTTTTTCCTGTTTTACTTGCAACTATAAAATTGGTATCCAAATCAAGTGCATAATTCTTACATTAAAATTTTGACAATTTTCCAATCTGTTGCAAGCTTGGAAAAACCAAATTTTGCAAATAGTGATTGATTTGGTTCCATGTTAGCTAAAGTTTTGACATAAAGTCATAAAATTTGTGTGCAAAGGATTTTAAGGATGGCTAGCTTAGTGGAGTCCTCTGTTGCTTTGTGCCCCCAATGTAAGAGTATAATGGGAACCAAATGCAGATAATAAGTTCTCTATACATTGTTTTTTCCTTCTTTTCTCAACCCTGAACATGTTCCTCCTCTTGTATTCCCCACCTCAATTAATGACAGCACCATTCTGCCAATCCCTCATGCTTCGATGTCCCAGATGCTTCATCAACTGCCTTTTCCTCTTCACCAATATTCAGCTGAACACCAAATCCTGCCAGTTCAACCTAGGAGAGGGCCTCCTCTGTTCTGTGCCATCCCGCTGTCTTAATTCATGCCCACAGTATCCCTCCCTGACCACTAGTGCAACTTCCCAACTACTCATTATGCCCTGCTCCAGACTCTCCTCCCCCTAATCTGTCTTCCTCACAAGCAATGGAAACATCTTTAAAAAACACAACCTAATCAAGGCATCCCCCTTTCTAAAATCCTTCAAGGATTTCTATTCCAGACCCACTGAGCTTCTCTCTGCCACCTAAACTAACTCTATACTTTCACTCTCTGTGTCTGAACTTGTGTTTCCCTATTCTCTGCCTGGGATTTCTTGCTTATCCTTCAAGGCCTAGTTCAAATGTCACCACCTCCATTAAGTCTTGTCTAGCTTTCTCAGGAAGAGTAGACCCTTTCCCTTCTTTTTGACCCATAGCAGAGTCATAGCACCTAGCACACTATATTCTTCTCAGTTTACCTCTCTGTTTTTATCACAACTTACTCAAAGTGAGTTATTCAAAGGCAGGAACTGGGTCTTCTTCATTTTAGTAACTGTCACAGCTCATTGTCTGTCATGATATCAGCTTAATCCAGGTTTAAGTGAATGAATAACAAATTAACTTAAAAGCAAAAATCTTTAATATTATAATTTGAGACTGGGGTCCCCTTTATTGCAGTAAAATGCACTGTCTTGTTATTCTAGAGCCTTAGGCTTGGGCCGAGCGCTGAGTAACTAGCAAACAGTGCTACCGACATGAGGTGTTTCCATCTAGACCCTTGCTTCTCAAGTATAGTCTAGACCAACAGCACTGGTGATACTTGGGAGCTTGTTAGAAATGCAGAAACCCAGGCCCAACCCAGGCACCTTGAACAGAATCTGCGTTTTCACAAAATCCCCAGTGCATTCTTTGCACACAGGTCCGAGAAGCTCTGATCTAGACAGAGCAGCAGTTCTCAAACTTTTTTGTCTCTTGAGCCCTTTACACTCATTAGAATCACTCAAGGTGCCAAAGAGCTTTTGTTTATGTGGATTATACCTGTTCATATTTACTGCATTTGAAATTTAAAAGGGAAAATTTTTATCATATTTTCTTATTAATCTATTTGAAAAGAACAATAATAAACCCATTACATGTTAACATAAACAGTATGTTTTTAAAAAATATAAACATATTTTACAAATTGAAAATAGGTTTCATGTCTGGCTTAATGGAAGGCAGCTGGATGTCATATCTGCCTCCGCATCAACCTGTGGTGATAATCTCCTTGTCACGTAGCCTCAGGAAAACCCCACCTTACACACATGAGAAATGAGAGTGCAAAAGAGAAATAAAACCTTAGTATTATTATGAGAATAGTTTTAACTTCCCTGGACATATTTTGAGAACCACAGGTCTAGATAGACTGTAGTCACGCATGAAGCCTGTGACTAGCCACTAACCTGATCCTTTTAGGCTTTCTTCCCACGTTATACTGGTGCTGTGGCCCAGTCGTCAAGAGACTCCATTTTTCACTTGAAGGAGACACAGCTGGTGCCCAAATGTCATTCCTGACACTAACGTGCAATTGATTATCTAGATGTAGCTTTCTTAATCACTGGCCAGAAATTCAGAACGCTTTTTTCATTTTTAAGTGGGGTCAGTTTTATTAAATAAATTTGTACCCCACTCCAACAACAGCGTACTATTTATTGTTGTCATTTTTCCTTTCTGTTTTTTAAATGGCAGAGCAATGAAGGTAAAGGATGTTTGCAATCTCAGAGTAAAAGATTTTCAGAGCTAGAAGAAACCTTATAGACCGTCTCAGCTAGATCCTCGTTTTACAGACAGAGAGACTCAGAAAAGTCGAGTGACTTGCTCAAGGTCAAGCAGCTAGAAAATGGAGGAGCTAGGGAACTCTGTCCCTGCTGCCAGCACTATCCCTGCCGATCTCCCAGAATGTGCATCAGTTGCCTTTTAGGGAATTTCATAACTAAGTCTTTAAAAGAAGGCAGATGACAAGAATCAGTGTTTGCACTCTGAGCGTTTAGAGGTCATAGTGATTTGGAGGCTTTTTGCCCTTGAGGGTAATTGCTCCCTGTAGCTGCCATGGAAGAATTAGCGCCCTGACAAGGAATCCAAAGCATCCATCGAGTCGAGTCGTACGTAAGGTGACAGAATTGAGAATTGGCTCATTTTTGCAGCTAAATAGCCTCTTCAGGCATGAAGAGTGGTCTAACATCTTACAACAGGCTTGTTTTCTTCTGCACAGATAGGCTTCATCTGTCCAACAAGGACTCAGACAAGTTTGACCCCAGTCTGGAGCTGCCCTGACAGATTGCTTATGGCTTAGATTCCTGGTAGTTGGATAAGACTCGTTGGTTTTCCCTGGGATGAGAGATTGCCACCAATTTTGAGCTGACTTTGGGTGCATGTTAATTTCCTTTACTTGCTCCAGATGCTAATTCACCCTTTTCCACTTTTTCCTTCATTTTTCTTTCCAACAAACATTTACTGAAGGTTGACTTAGCACTTGATACAGCATTAAGAACAGTGAGGGAGGGCTTCCCTGGTGGCGCAGTGGTTGAGAGTCTGCCTGCCGATGCAGGGGACACGGGGTCGTGCCCTGGTCCGGGAAGATCCCACATGCTGCGGAGCGGCTGGGCCCGTGAGCCATGGCTGCTGGGCCTGCGCGTCCAGAGCCTGTGCTCTGCAACGGGAGAGACCACAACAGTGAGGGGCCCGCGTACCACAAAAAAAAAAAAAAAAAAAAAAAAAGGACAGTGAGGGAAATATGTTAACATCCTGTTGTCTGCACATCATATTTATTTTTCAGTTTCTCTTCTGTCAGGTGGTCTGAACTAACCTCTTATCAATAATTCTATTCTGTTAACGTAATTCTAATCAGGACCCAAAGACTGTCCACATCTAACGGCAGATCAAATGCCCAAAGAGCATTCAACCATGATAGCTGTGGCCCACATCAGAATTCCTCCCTTTTGTCTTGTGTGTTGTTCTTGATATGAAGCTCAAACTGTTAGTAAAACAGTCTGACACTTTCTAACGCAGTCATTTTATGACATTTTTGGGAAAGAAGCCTTTTCTCTAACACACTGGAGAAGCCGTATAATATGGGAGTTTCCAGCCTAACCGCCGGAGCCAGATTGCCTGAATTCAGATCTCACTTTTGAGACACACCTACCTCTGTGTGACACTGGACAATTTACTTAACCTCCCTGTGTCTCTATTCATTTGTAAAATGGGGAAAAAATAGTAACTTACCTTAGAATTATTTTGAGAATTAAATTAGTTAATCCAGATAAAATGTTTTGAGCAGGACCTCACTATTATTTTGAACCTCAACATAGAACATAGAGACAAAATAAAGAACTCAGAGTTAAGTTTACAGTCACTCTGTCTTGCCTTCCCCAAGATTCCTCCACAGATCCCTGTTTAAAAAAAGTTATCTGTTGAAGTTCTCATGCATAGATGTTACTAAGGGAATTGTTCAAACAGGAGGGTGCCTCTTCAGTGGCGTTCTAATTCTAACAGTACAATTTTTCACTGGAAAGCCTATTCAAACTTTATACACTCTGGTGAATATAGATGTCTTCTTTTCATCTTTGAAAATATCGTAGTGCTACTGGCATTGCCTTGTGCAATCCAGTCATGTCCGGTTGGAGAAAATATCAGTAGACTAGCATCACTGACTCTTCCAGAGGACTAGTGTGAAATTAATCCATCAGCTCAACAAACAGCTGCTGAGTACAGATTCCATTCAAGTTGATGGCAGTATAATGCTGAGAGACGCAGTGTGGAGGGAAGCGCTGCTGAAGCTTGGAGCAGATGATAACAGTACAATGTGGGCAATGGAAGGAGAGAAGGATCGGGGAGGAGGGCATCAGGAAGGAATCCTGAAGCTCTCAAGGCCTGGTGCAGATCTTGAATGATAAACAGACATTCTAGGCAGAAGAATCAACTGTTTTGTGCTTTTTATCCAGTTATCCCCACCACAAATGGAAAAATCACACAATAAACCTGCTTACTATTTTTTGTATATCATTATCCAAGATAACCCATTAGCAGAATATTCTTTATCTACCTTCTACTCCATTTATGCTTTATTCGGACACATTTTGTTCTTCCAAGCCCATAAATATTTTTAAAATATTTATTTATTTATTTTATTTTTGGCTGCGTTGGGTCTTCATTGCTGTGCGCGGGCTTTCTCTAGTTGCAGCGAGCGGGGGCTACTCTTCATTGCAGTGCGTGGGCTTCTCATTGCAGTGGCTTCTCTTGTTGTGGAGCACGGGCTCTAAGCACACGGGTTCAGTAGTTGCAGCATGTGGGCTCAGTAGTTGTGGCACACGGGCTTAGCTGCTCCGCAGCATGTGGAATCTTCCCCGACCAGGGAACGAACCTGTGTCCCCTGCATTGGCAGGCAGATTCTTAACCCCTGGGCCACCAGGGAAGTCCCAAGCCCATAAATTCTTAAAGTGTTCCCGCTGGTGCTTACCCGGGCGGATTTGTTTTTTCATTTCATATTTATTCCAAGTCAGTAAACTGATGCTTCTAGGATATCCAGAGTTTGATCATTCTGATTATCATTCTGAATTGAAATGAGTAACTGAAGAATAATCCCCTCTTCACACAAACTCTAAAGAGAGTCCCCAGGCTGCTAGTGCACACGCAGAGGTCATCCCCATTGTCCGCACTTTGTAGCACTGACTGGGGCCAACGTGGCTCCTTTGTGGTGACCAGGACCGTCGCACACCATCTATTTTGTCAGGCCTGACATCCCCTTTGCTTGAACTACTGCTTGATTCCCAGATTTGCTGTGTATAAAGTTTCTTACTGTGTCCTTGTCAGTTTTCTTATCTTTTGTCTTACAGCACTGCCAGCGGAACACAACAGGCGAGCACTGTGAGAAATGTCTAAATGGTTATATCGGAGATGCCATCAGGGGAGCACCCCGCGTCTGCCAGCCGTGCGCCTGCCCCCTGCCTCATGTTGCCAAGTAAGTCTTAAAGGAAGATGGTCTCTTCTACCACTTATCTGCTTCGTTTTTCTTTCTTTTTTTTCTCCCTATACAGAGTTCTAAGGTTTTTCCACAGTCAAAATTGAGTATCTCATGTTGCAATGAGACTGGAGAGATGTAGGAAAGTTTCCTAGCCTAAATCCACTTTCAGAAAAGCTTAAGCACTGCAGCATAGGTGATGACTCTGTTCCCTAAATACTGGGGGTGGGATACGGGGCACATCACAAAAGTCAATGAAGCTTCCCACGTTTTATAATCAAGGCTAGTCTCATCTTTTCTTGGCCATCCCTTGACCTAGAGAGATCACAACTGGTGATGCCAACAGACATTATAATTCGTCACTTTCAGTGGTAGTGTTTCCCCTGCTCCCATAGAGCAGGCATTTTCTACATGTGGCGGCTAAGTAGCCTTTCAATCAGAAATAGAACACAGATAAACAGATGTGCTTTAGACCAGTCAGCTCATAGAAGATATCTGAGAAAACTAATTTTCACTTCTGGCTATGTTTCCTGAGTGAGAAGTTAAAGACAATACACATGCATCTTAAGGGAAATAATGGGATTCTTTTCAGGCACATATATGTATAAATCCAGTAGTTAGGCCATGACTAGCCATTTTATTGGCTTAAAAATGTAGAATGTAGAATTAAAATGATGTAGTGGTGTTTGGTTTTACAAGTATTCAACCAGTTCTCCAATTCTCTGATACCAACTGGTGTCCTACAATCTAATCAAATCTGACACTAACCACTAGAATTAGTGCAGACCCCATTGGTTAAGGGCTCAGTCCCACTTTGAAAGCCAGCCACAAGTTGGGGTCCCAGGCTACTCACATTTCTGCCCAGCTAAGTACAAATTCAGGGGTCCCTTCAATGCCTCTCCAAGTTTGATAATTCTCTACGATGACTCACAGAACTCAGGAAAGCACTGTACTTACAAATACAGTTTTATTACAAAGGATACAACTCAGGACCAGCCAAATGTAAGAGACTCAGGGACATGTTATGGACAGGGAGCTGGGAGGGAGCAGAGCCTCTGTGCACTTGCTCTCCAGGTGCACCACCCCTCAGCAAATCTGTGTGTTCACCAACCCAGAAGCTCCCCAAACCTTCTTGTTCCGAGCTTTATCCAAGTTTCATTATAGTCATGATTGAATTATTGGTGATTGAACTCAATCTTCAGCCCCTCCCCCCTTCCATGAGGTGGAGGGAGGGATGGGGTTGACAATTCCAACACTACTACAGGAACCCTACTACAGGAACCCTACTATGGTAGTAGGTTCCTCCCACAGACCAGCCCACACCCTGAAGCTACTGAGGGTCCCATCGAGTCACCTCATTAACATAAACTCAAAGACCATTGGGACTTCCCTGGTGGTCGAGTGGTTAAGAATCCTCGCTTCCACTGCAGGGGGCATGGTTCGATCACTGGTGAAAAAAAAAAAGCCTTAAAAAAAAAAAGATACAATTGAAAAATTGAAAGGGACTCATTATAAATAACAAAAGACAGTCATGTGACTAAGAAATCCCATGGATTTTAGGAGCTCTGTACCAGGAACCAAGACAAAAATCAAATGTATATTTTTTATTATCCCACAAGTGGAAAGAGTAAAAAATCTAGGGTCATATCTCTGCCTTGGCACATTATAGCTGTGTTATTTTAGACAAAGTCCCTTCTCTCTATGTCTCACTTTCCATGAGATTTCAGGTCAAGGAAACTAGATTCAGATGTTATCTTCATTTGTTGATTCCTTTAACCTGCTCTGGATCTCAGTTTTTTCCTTAGTAAATAAAAGTTGCTGTAAGGATCTGCCTCACAAAGTTGGATTAGGATAGCACGTGTGGAGCACTTGGGTTGGTGCCTCACGCATAGAAAGGTGTATGTAGATGTTGGCTTTACTGAACACATACTTTATATTTTTTCTAACGCATTTGCATACTCTATGTCAGGCACTCTTCTAAGTGTTTGGATGTAATATTTGCTTGATAGTTGTAGTAAAAATCAAATAATGCGTATAAAATAACTTTTAAAAGGGCTGACGCACAAACACACACACACACTTTCTTTTTTTTTCTTTTCTATTATGGTTTAATACAGGATGTTGAATATAGTTCCCTGTGCTATACAATAGGAACTGTTTATCCATTCTATATATAATAGTTTGTATCTGCTAATCCCAAACTCCCAATCCATCCCTCCCTCCCCCTTGGCAGCCACAAGTCTGTTCTCTATGTCTATGAGTCTGTTTCTGTTTCGTAGATAAGTTCATTTGTGTCATATTTTAGATTCCACGTATAAGTGATATCATCACACATACTTTCTTATAAAGAGAAAAGAGATGACAACCAAATTTCCCCGATGTTTTTTCCCTTAATTGAACACCAATACCACCTAACATTTCACCTAATAGCTTGTGATTTGTTCAAATCCTCTGATGAGTCTGAGAGTCAGTGAAGAAGTCAGATGTTTTACAGCCCCATCTTTCTTTAGAAATCATTAAACTGTCTCAGCCTTTGCTTTGTGATTTTTCATGTCCAATGGTATTAATAATGTGTGCAAAATGGATGGTACTGAGAGTGAGAGTGGAAAAAAACATTGTGTTCTGTTATTTTCATTCAAGTGTGTCCTGATTTATGAGCTCCCTTTGCCTCATCTAGGTATATTCTTTAATTGTTCATTAATATTCTGCTCTAATGTAGAGAATGGACTTGAGGACATGGGGAGGGGATAAGGGTAAGCTGGGATGAAGTGAGAGAGTGGCATGGACATATACACACTACCAAATGTAAAACAGCTAGCTAGTGGGAAGCAGCAGCATAGCACAGGGAGATCAGCTCAGTGCTTTGTGACCACCTAGAGGGGTGGGATAGGGAGGGTGGGAGGGAGACGCAAGAGGGAGGGGTTTGGGGGATATATGTATACGTACGTATAGCTGATTCACTTTGTTATACAGCAGAAACAAACACAACATAGTAAAGCAATTATACTCCAGTAAAGATGTTAAAAAAATATATATTCTGCTCTAAAACATGAGTCTTAACCATATCTGATGAGGTGTTTAGCATGCTGCTCCCTTACCGTGGTATAGTTATTTTGTTAAATACATTAACCTCCAACTTTCTAATAACAGGTTTCACTCATTCTCCCATATAAACAAAGATGTTATATAGCACCATCTGCTCAAAGCAGCTTTATAAGCTTAGAGCTGCAGTTTCTTTAGAAGCTACCAGATGAATTAGAAAGGTAATCCCAAATTCTTCATTGTATTGTCCAACTTTTGTACTTTTTGCACCATTCATATGACAAGACTTCCTTATCTAAATTATAGGACATTAATGTCTTGAGATATGTCTTCTGGAGCCTCATTCCTATGGGCTGAGAAGTCTTGTCTACATAAAATCAACAAATATTAATCAAGCACTTATTATGTGCCAGTCATGTACTGGTTGTTGGTCACAGTTGTGAATAAAGCAGCTAAAAACTCCTGTCTTCATTAAAATAGATGAAATTACAGCAATATTTTGAAGCTTCTAAAACAAATGACCTTTTTACCTTTGAGCCAGATTATCCAGTATCTTAGTTCATCAAGAAGCTCTTCTGAAGACTGTTAACTCTTTCAGATAAAAGAAGCAGAAACTTGCCAGTCAGGTAATGAGCTTCTTGTCTGGAAAGAGGAAACACAGGTAGTTTCCATAGGCAACAAGAATCACCATTTCCACCCATGTTCTTTCTCTGCTTGTGTGAGTGGATCCAGGTTCAAAAGAGCAATTGAGGGACTTAGGGAACAGGCTGTGCAGTTAAGTACATATTCACAGATGTAAAAGCTGAAGTCTCTAGAGTAGTGGTCCCCAAACTTTTTGGCACCAGGGACTGCTTTCATGGAGGACAATTCTTCCATGGAAGGGGCGGCGGGGGATGGTTCAGGCAGTAACGCCAGCGATGGGAGCAGCAAATGAAGCTTCGCTGCTCACCTCCTGCTGTGCGGCCCATACTGGTCCTTGGCCTGGGGGTTGGGGACTCCTGCTCTAGAGGACAGATTTGAGGTGGAAGAACCTGCTGAAGATTAACACAAAAGCAAAAATATATGACCTATAAGTAAAGAACATTATGTGGGAGTGTGGAGGAATTGGGAAGGGTGGAAGAGACCTGCTTTCTCTGTAGTGGCAATAGTTCTACTTCCTGAATCCCTTGGGGGAGAGAACTGGATACAGAAAGCGGGGGTGGGGTGGGGTGGGGAGGGGGGGATAGTGTGTGATCATAGAACAGGACAGATTTGCCTGGATGATTTGCCTGGATCCTATAAAGTGCTAGTCTTTGATCTGGCCTTATTATTGACTGAGTTAACTAATCTCAAATACTAATCAAATATCAGAAAAAATCAAACTGCCCACTGCCTCTTTCAGCTTTTCTTAAAATTCATATTTCTACTTTCTATAAAAATCAAAGTGCCAGGACTTTTATTTGAGATTTCAGAAAGGCACCAAGCATGGAAGCTGAATTACACTTTGAAAGATAGGCAAGTTGAGCCTACAGACCCAGGATTTGGATCTCCAGATATTACAATAGCCACATCAGAAGGCAAGGAAGTGATGCTTGAGGGAGTTTTGCAAACAAAGAGTGCTGAGTCTATTTTCCTTTAAGTTCCCTGAGGGTTTTGCAAGAACAAAAGACTCCCTTCCACTTGGAGAGGGCACCATGGTTATTAGTGTGGGCTGAGAAAGGTGCAGTGTTTTCATTTCCCTAGCCCAAAACAGACTTTAGCCTAAGCAAAATATAAACAATTAATGCTGATGGAAAATGGAAAAGGAACCCTCAGTGGCTCTACTGCCTCTGAGTCTCCCTCTACCAAGACCAATAGTCACACAGCTATTCCCAGGGACCATTTGCACAGAGCTCATTTATTTATTTTAGGGTTGGCTAGACATCCTCCATGTCTACTAATAATTGCTCCAAACAAGGAAAATGTCATCTGTTTGAAACTGTAGGACATTAGCTCAAAGCAGGCAACTCCAGGCAGATATTTCATTCCTTCAAGCCATGGGTGGGCTGCTGGGCGGAACATCTTCAAAGAAACATGCATGTGGGTTTGTTCATGTTCTCAACACTTAACTGATAGTGTTTCTTTAAGTAGGCTGAGGAATAGGAACAAGCAAAATAAAGGGTAAATGCCAAAGAAATGTAATTCATTGGAATGTTTTTAACCAAACTGTTAGAGAAAATAAATTGTGTGTACTGCCTTTCACTGAGAAGCACATATTGTTTTCTGATTGATTTTATAAATATTTTCACACAAAGCAAGCATATCCATTTGTTTTCCTCCAAAGACCGTTAGGTCTTTGCTGATACATGAAGGAATGTGAGAACAGCAGGTCACACTCCATAGATTGTACAGTACCTAAGCCAAAACTAATTTAAAAGTCTTAAAAATTTTGTACACGCCCCTCATGGGGATGGATTCATGTGTCAGTGTAGGTAGAATTTTCAAAACATATGGAGAACAATATTCCATTTCCCTTGCCTTCATAGTTAAGATAGTTATTTATTCTGTTGAAACAATATATTTATTTGTTTTCTGTCCTGTGTCCTAATTTTTATTATCAAAAAAAAAAGAAGAATCAAGAGAGTGGGTTTCATGAACTAGAATCCTTTTACTATGGGTCCTATTTCTTGCTTGAGTACTTGCTTTATGACTTTGATCAGCTGAGCCAGTCCCTGCACCCTTTATTCCCAATCTTTAAGGTACACATGAAAGAAATTAAGGTTTTGTGGAGATTATAAAGCATAGTTTAGAATTGGTTCATGACCTTGAAGAGTGAAAGAGAGCTAGTGCAGAAAAAAAGAGGGAAACTTTCAAATGAATACACAGAAAGTGGTAGGAATAAAACAAAATTCTCATAGAAATCTAAAATCACAGGTAAAATTTACTTATTTTACTCTAGCTTTAGGATATGTGTTTTACACTTGCATTAAAAAATATATACATATATATTTATACACACACACATACACATATACCTGATGTTCTGGAAATTCCCACTGTTTCAAGTAAAAATAGTAAAGTGCCTCTATGGAAAAATAAATGAGGTAGACATGGGAAATGGTGTCACCAGTGGTGTGTCACTTTCTGTCTGAGCCTGATAGTCTGAACTCTCCTGAAAGGAGGAAGATTTAATTTAACTGAAGGAAATTATTGCACCCATTTGAACTTGAGGGGACCAAGGTAGAGACGATCTAATCAAAATCAAAAGTTAAGACAGTCTCTTCAGTGATGTATGGAATTGACTTCTTATATTCTCTTTCAATTCCAGTTTTGCAGAATCCTGCTATAGGAAAAATGGAGCTGTTCGGTGTATTTGTAAAGAAAACTATGCTGGACCTAACTGTGAAAGGTAGGCTACTGAAAGTCACTATGTGCTATGGGGGTCAAAGGAAACTTCCTGTTTCTTACACTCATCAGCTCTGCCATGCTCTCGTTCAGTAGGTCTTAAGAAGAGGGAGTGGGAGATAGCATTTCAGAACCCCTTGGGGGAGCGTTCCCAAATCCCATGCCTCGTATACAGCTATGAGAATGCTCCCTAGGCGTCCAGGGCTACATCTCAGGATAAATGGGCAAGGAAAGAGGAAAAATGAGTATGCGTATTTTGAAGAGATTCTCTAGATGGTTTTGGTAACAATCCTCTCTCTCTCTCTCTCTCTCTCTCTCTCTCTCTCTCTCTCTCCCTCCCCCGCCCCTCTCTCACTCTCACTGAGAACCAGTAGTACAGTTAATGTCCAAAAGAGAGAGAGAAAGAGAGAAAAGTCTTCTTGTGATTCCTTTTTTTATCAACTGGTTAGTTATTAGAGTGATACATTGAAAAAAAAGCACAAACCTATTATTTAACCTATTCTTTATACCATCTCCTCTCCTGAAAAGTAAACTAATTCCATGAGTTTGGATTTTCTGAATCCCTTTTTGGTATTTACACCTAACACTCTTTTTTAAGTTGCTTTGGGCTTTGCTCAAACAAGAATGGCCTTGGCAAGCAAGGGTGCAAGACTCCCACTGAATGATTCCTGGCAAGACGTTTCCCATCCTGCCTCAGCTGCTCACAGCTTTCTAAGATAAAAGTGCTTTCACTGAAAGAGTCTCACAGAGAGGCCTTCTTATTTTTAACATAAATGCCATTAATATCCTCCCCACTGTGTTTAGGCAGTGAAATGATGTGTGGTGTCCTCAAGACAGAGAGGGAAGGGGCAGAAGGGACCGGTCAGACCTACAGTCCCACATCCCCATATCTGCAGCGCGCTCACTTCACCGCAGCACGCTCACTTCACCGCAGCACGCTGCTTACTGCCCTGGGTGGGGCTCACAGATTCAGCCTAGGGCTCAAAAGGTAAACCTTAAATACCATCTCATTTCTGAGGAAAACACCCTCCATCTCTAAAAGTATAGCTCTGGAACTCTTTTTAAAAAGCCACAGTGTCTGTGGTACATAGAAAAATCTCTGTATTTTGAGGGCATTGTTATTGTGATTATTAAATGTGCAAAATGTGGATAATTCTTTTGCTAAAGAGCTGTGGGGGGGCTTCCCTGGTGGCGCAGTGGTTGCGCGTCCGCCTGCCGATGCAGGGGAACCGGATTCGCGCCCCGGTCTGGGAGGATCCCACATGCCGCGGAGCGGCTGGGCCCATGAGC
>NC_041223.1:48870466-48897923 GCF_002837175.3 Physeter macrocephalus
GGAGCCTGTGTTCCGCGGGGGGGAGGGCCCAAGCAAGGGGGGCCCCCCAACCCCAAAAAAAAAAAAAAAAAGAGCTGTGGGATTTTCCCCCTTTTTACTATAAGAGAAGAGGGAAGTGAAAGCTGAGGGACCATATGAATGTCATCCTTTAGGAGGGACTTCTAGAGATGATCAGATGACCTTCAGCTGATTAATGTTGGTGACACGCTTTTTCTGTATTTCCTTATTTGGGGACCCAGGAACATGAGCCACCTGATTTACTCATTATCTGGCTCAGTGGGGGTGAGAGGATTGTTCATCAGCCAGGGATGGAGATTTTTCTCCTCAAGTGTCTGAGGTTTAACTCAGTTTAGTCGGATAAGGATTGAGCAATATTACCAGCTAATGGGTGTTGTATGGCTCCTGAAGGGGAATTAATGGCCTTAAATAGAGTCCTGCTGACCACATGCAAGTTCCTCCAGAAGTGAGTAATCTCCGCCCCAAGGGCTCAATCCTACAAAATCACACAGGGGTGCGGATTAGGGTTCTGTCAGTGACAGTGGGGGGCCTGGCACAGGACATCATGCCCACCTCACACGTGGCTTTGTAGATGATAAATCCCCTGGCCCACATCAGAGGCTCCTGGAACCTGCCATTAATCAGCAAGGTTCAGTCAGATCTGCTGCTTAGCCTGGACCTGGATTGATAGGATGGAGGAGAGAGCACTAGTTTGGGAAGTGGAAGTGCAGTGTTGAGATGTAGCATCAGCCTGGCTGAGTCTGTCTCTCAGCTGTAGCCCTTTATGATCCCCCTGGGCAAGTTATTTTATCTCTAAGTGGCTATTTCCACATCTCCAGAAAGGAAAAAATGAAAATACCCACCTCAAAGGACTGTTGTGAGTAATACCGTGAAGTTTTTAGTATGGCACCTGGCACCTAATAAATGCTCAATAAAAATTAACTGGTAACAGTATGAGTCATTGTGCCTATTGTCCTGTTGCCACTGCTGGCATAATGTGTGCTTGGGACAAGCTGGCTCATTTCCCTGAATCTCAGTTTCCTTAGCTAGAAATAGTGCCCTTTACTGATTGTTTCCTATGTCCTCTCTCAGCCTCATAACTACCCTGAGGGGAGGTCGTATTTTATCATTTTGCATATAAGGAAACTGTGATTTATCTAAAGTCACATCACTGCTAAGTGGGGGAACCAGGATTTGGAAAGTTTGGCTTAAAAATCTGGATTCTTCTCCCATTCTGCTTTTCCCGAATATCTTCTAAGAGTCTCTTATTTTAAACATTGACAAGTAATGAATTAGGTGAACTTCTGATATGGAGGAGAAAAATGGTTAGTCTGTTAAGTAGATTCCCTTTGACAGGAGGCTGCATCTACAAAGGTGCTGGAAGTAAGCATCCCTTCTAAGGCCTTTCATCTGCATTGGGGGAGCATCACTTTGAGCAACTTTCTTTTCTCCTTCTCTTTCCCATCCACCCTTCCTCTCACCTGTTCTTTTAAAAAGAATCCACTGAGGTCTTTTACATCAAAAATTGACCTGACAATCCAGGTAACTCTTTTTCAAAATAGAAATGACCACACAAACAGATCGGTGGGAAGGGTAGGGTTGCAATACATCTAAGACATGTTCTCTTGTCCTCAATGAAGTCAAGGCTAGGGGAGGAGACAAACCTGAAAGCCATTCATTGCAAGCCAGAAAAAATGAAAAGCTAAAGAGAAGGCAAGCAGAGGCTCTTCAAAAGCGTAGTGAAAGGACTGGTTTCCTTCCCACAGAGGGGCTGGATCATCCCACAGGAGGTGGCCTTAACTGCTTTTGATTTGTTTGACTCTGGAACTGAGAGGGGGTTTCTGTTTTGAGTTTAATCATCAAGTTGTTAAATTGTCCCAATTAAACTTCATCTAATATGTTTTCAATGAATTTGTAAACTCAGATATCTCCACGAGATCTTTCCAAAATATGCAGCTGATTTGCATGGATATCTATCTCATTAGTTCAAACAAGAGCACTCTGGGTGTTTCTGTACCTAAAGATCATTTAATCAGGGGTGATTTTCAAGTCTGACTGTGTGTAAGTATCTCCTGGAAACCTTTGGATTCCCTAGCCCTCCCTCACCCGCTCCGTGCCCCACTGAAAAGAGACCTCTCAGGTGAGGCCCGGGGACCCATATTTTGATTCCCTGTTGGGTTCTCAAACCAGTCCTCTCACTGACTTGTAAACTACTGCTCTATTTCAACCTTTAATACCACACCCGCAAAATACAAAACAGTGATTCTCAAACTGGGGCTCAAGAGCCACTGACTGGTGTCCTTGGAAATATTCGTGGAGGTTCCTGGGTTCTCAGTGAGTATTTTCTTAATTTTGTGTTTCATTTCAGTGATAATCTTGAGAAAAAAGTTCATTGAAACATGTTCTGGACTTTCTGAAGTACCATTTTATAATAAAGGGGGATCTATCTGCCTCAGAGCTGAGGAGAAAATAATGACTGATGGTGTGCAAGTGAGACATTACAGACAACTGGAGGCCGAGTGACATGACAGTGAGGCAGACAGAGTCATGACATAGCACAGGGCAGGTCATGCATGCTGAGCTCAAACAATCCTCTACCATATCACATTGCAAGTAGCCATTCAGTTGCAATGACATCATCCGTTGCCTTGAATTAATACTGTTAATTTGAATTCGATCCATTTTATAGTTTTGTTTTATTTGGAAAACTTATCTTGGTTTTTCAAGATGTATACAAGTCATAGACATAAGGAATTACTACTTAGTTTTATGTTTGAAATATTTAAAGGTAATTTAAATGAACACTGGAAGAGATTTTCTGTATGAATGTTTTTCTTTTCACAAGGATCCATACTACATACAATTTTGAGCAACACTGGTCTAAACATAAGACATGAGCCTCTTCTAGTACTGTGCAGAACAGCTCAAAACTCACTTGTCTTCCCAATACGGTCCATGTTACTTAGCCTGCTCTGGGCCCTGCCTGTCTCTTCCCAAAGTCCTTTCTCACCTCACAATTTAAACTCCCCATGCTGGACCTGCTGCTCTTAAAATCCACCAGATCAACTGTAGAGCTTACCACATTTTATTACATTTAGATGACAATCATGATGATGATGATAAAAATAATAACTAACATTTATTGAGTGCTTACTCTATGCCAGGCACTGTTGTAAGGAGTTCACTTGCAATGATACATTTAAACTTCAAAAAAAAAATCCTATGAGATACCATTTTCATCCTTATTTACAGAGAAAGAATGTTAGACACAGAGAGGTTAAGCCACTTGTTCAAAATCAAACAATTTTTAAAAATCTCATTGAAATATGAGCTTCTCAGCAGAAGTAGCATCTTATTTATTTCTCTATCCATTCTTCCTCCGTTGCAGTATCTAGAACATTGTAGGCACTGAGTTATATTTGTTTCAATAATACTTTTTAAAAACTTTTTTTACTAAAAAAACCCAGAATTTTTAATGTTCCTTTAAGAAGGCACGATGTAGTGACAAGAGTCAGTGATTTCTTGCCCCATTTGATCCCCCACTTCCCACCCCATGCCTGGAAAATCAAAGACCCAGAATTGAATAGAGGTTGCAAATGGAAGTCATCTTTTGATGCAAATAATTATAAAATGCACAACCGAATGGACAGGAGTTTTGAATTCTCATTCTCATTCCAGAGTGACCTTCCCTCTGCTCCTAAGTAGTACATTTTAAAGATGAGGGACCTGAGACTTAGAGCCATGAAGAGACTTAATCTAAGATCACACAATTGACCCTCAATGTTCAACGCAAAGTTTTCAGTTAAGAAACATATATGATGTCAATGCCTTAGTATTCCACATTGTCTCTTGCGGCAGCTTTAACAGTGTACCTTCATCCATTCAATTCTGCAGGGGATTGAGAGACATGCTAAAACCGTATGAGGTTTTATCATGTGGATCTTATTGCTTAAGGATCAGGAAAGAAGAATGGGGCAAATTAAAGCAAATTCAGGGAGACCTGAAAATCCTAACAGGAAAGGCCAAACATAGTATCATCAGGGATGATGATGATGGTGATAATGATTTTGATGTTGACCTCGATGTTAGAAAACAATAATAAAGAGGAGGAAGAGGAAGAAGAAGCTAACATTTATTGAGGCTTATATTATGAGTCAGGGCTTTAGTCTGATTCTTTCTGCAGGCGTCAAGTTTTTCAAACTTAAGGTATCAGCCCTGTTATCTGCATAGAATTCTTATTACTCCCTACTCTCTGCCCTGCCCCATTTCTGGATTCTTGCCCTGTGACCTGGAATGGGTTACTTATATTTTCCTAGCCTTAGCTCCCAGTCATTCATAGAGAAGTAGAGAGCATTTATATGGCACCTACTATGTAACAGGTGCTTTTTTTTTCTTCATTTAATTTAACCCAGATGACAGCTACAGAGTGACATCCCCCCCAGAAAAGCTTCTATGCCACCTGGGCTGGGAATTTTGGCACCTTTGATAAAGGCATTCAGTAAGAGGTATATGGCCTTGGGAAGAGAAGAAAAGGAGAAGAAGAAGAGGAGAGGGAAAGCACTACAAAAATTCCCCAAATAATAGTTTTTGGTCAAAAGCATTTTTTTCCAAAAAACATATCTTTTTGTTTTTCATTTTTCCCAAATGATATGATCACTGACTGAAATGACAAAGTTCGTATGTCACAGTTCTTTCATTTACACTGTAAATTTATCAGCTCTATTTTCTCCAAGTGAATCAAGTCATTAATAAAGCTAGAAACAAGATTATGGAAGAAAATAAAAGTGCACCAGTACTGGGTACCTGGGCTCCAATGCTGACTCTAAATCCGACTCTTTGTCCTTTTGTATCCTTTGTATCCTTTGGAATTTGCTCTTCGAGGACAGGAATTAGGTATATTAATAGATGGCATTTAATTACTCAACTGTTATATCATTAATGGACTTTTTAGTTAACTCATTAATGCCAGATTTGTGGAGTGGAAAGAGCATAAGCTTGGAGTCCCATATGATGCTTGAGCCCTGAAGCAGTGAACCAATTGTCCAGCTTCTCCATGCTGTAGTTTCCTCATCTATAAAGTCAGGGTTAGAGGGTGCCATGAGTACAAAACCTTCGTGTGCTCATTCTATAAAATCTGTAGGGTTGAAGTTGGGACTGTGACTTCAGAGTTGCCTCTGAGCCTACCACCAAAAGATACTCTTGAAATTGAAAGTAACTCAAAGTAGGTTTCCACTGTGGTTGAGATTCTGACTAGTAGAAGACCAGGGGACCACCTATGCAGATCAAATACAGTGGAATTAAACAGAAAAGAAAGCAACTGGCATCTGGCTTCTGTGAGCTTGGACAAGTCCGTTCACTCCCAGACCTCAGGCTTCCCAGCTGCACACTGAGGTGGCAGATCTGAGTCCCATTTTAGTGAGCCTAAGTATCTAATATTCTGTTTGGTGAACTGCAGCACAGGAGAGAAATTCAATCCAGCCATGTGTTCCATAGAGGAATGATTTATGCTGACTTGGGGACAAGAGGGCCTGTGAACCAAAGGTACAAAGACATGAGTATGAATAATAAAATTTATCAAACATTTCCTCAGGGGGATGTCTCTTTGTGGGTTGTGTGGCACTTACATTCATTCTTCTCTTTTTCATAGCCTTCAACTTCTAGAGTTTGTATAATTATGCCTAATTCTTTTCCTGTCCTTTCAGTGCATAGGCTGTGTGTTTTTCCTCTTCCTGTTTCTCTGTGCCTTACACAAAATAGACATGAATTGTCCTTCTGTTGGATGAATTCACTCATTCATTTATAGCAGCAGCAGTGTGGTCCAGGGCAGAGCAAAGGAAAGAACATCAGGGTCAGAAGGTCTAGGTCTTATGCTGTCACTTCCTAGCTGTGTGAGCCTGGAAAACCAAAGTAGCCTCTCAGCCTCGGAATGCCAGGCCTGCGTGCCCTACCTCCCAGGTGCCTGTGGTAACTAAATGAACTTACCTGGGTGAAGTCATGAGATACATTGCAAGTGACTGAACATACACCATCATTACAACTACATCAAAAAACTGAGACACAGGAATAAAACCTGGAAAAACATATGCAAGATGTTGAACAGTGATTGTTAAGGTCTTGGGATTTTTTTTCATTTCTCTATTTTTCAAATCTTCTGAATCATGATTCTTTTACTTTAAATGGAAGCATTTTAAAAGGTGGTGTCCTATTATTGCTGACTGGGTCTCATTGGTGTCCTTGGAAAGTCTTCTCTTCCTTTCCACTCCCAAGGCATAGGTCCCACCCCAGGCCCTCCCCACCCAACCCTGGTCTCCCATTCCAGCCCAGAGTCCATCCTGAACTCTGTGGCCAACACCAGCTTCATTCACCATCACTTTTATCACTCAGAAACCTTCACTGGCTCTTTTCTCTTTCTCTCTCATCAAAACTAACTCCTGTACCTCACCTTTAGTCCCATGACAGTGTGACTGCACATTCCTTCCAGCCACTCCCAAAGCATCTTCAGCCCACCTTAGCCAGTCTTCAATGCTAATTTAGGTCCATAGCAGAGAGGGGGCCACAGCCAGCCAAAAAGCGTGTAGTTTGCCTCAAAAAGTATTCTTACAAAGTTTGAGCCAACCTTTAAAAACTGAGATTTCACATAAAATCCGAATTTCAACTTTTTCCTTTAAAAATAAGATCTGACAACATAGATCCTTCATTCCCTCAAGGCTACAGTATAGAAACAGTTGATAGGAGCCGAGAAGCAGCTACCCCCTTAGGTGGGGCCTGTGGTCCCATCACCCAGAGCAGGGCCTGTGCTGGCCAACAGGTTACCTTTTGGAAAAAGTAGAGAAAGGGGCTTTTCCTCTGGTCAGAGGCAGCCCCCCAAGAGTGCATAGCTTGGCAAGGCCAGCAAAGGCTGGAAGTAGCTCACCCTCTGCTCTCCACCTGGGCTGGAGTCTCTCATTAAGGCCAGCTGGCATGACCGTAGGCCTCAGCTTTGCCTCCACAGCAAATGCAGTTAGGCACCTGGCCTCTGTAGGCTCATATATCTGAAACATACAGGATAATGGCCATCTGGCCCCAACTCTGTTTATCTGTGGTACTCCCAGCTCTGCCCTCTGCTTTGTCTCCGCACTGTCTTCCTTCAGTCACAAGATGGCTGCCAGAGCTAAGCGTGCTGCCTGCCTCTTCATTCACCTGCAGAGGGAGAGAAGACCTTCACACAACCCTCAAACAAGAGCCCTGAGCTCCACTCCAACTGAATCACTCCTGAGCCAAACCATTTCGGCCAGGACAATGCCAGGCACTGGTTGGCTCAGGTTTAGGTTATCAGAACAATTCACTATGGCAAGGTAGAATACATACCAGTGTTTCTCAGTAAAGGTATTCCTAACATTTTGTCCAGGACAATTCTTAGCTATGCCCTAGTGGCATATCTCACGGCCAAATGTAGCATATCTAGTACCACCATCGTATGCCAGCTGTGCACCCCAGTCATTGGAGTGACCAAAAATGCCCCCACCCTGGTCATATCCAGACACTCCTGCACCTGAAGGTCTCACCGAACTGAATGGACTACAACACAATGGGGAGGGGTAGTTCCTTAAAAACAAAGTCTGGTCCTATTAGGAAGATGGGAGAGTGGGAGTTAATTCTGGGAGAGCAATACACAAATATTCATTACACTCTCTTCTAGGTAGGAAAGAAGATAAAAAGGAAGAAAACTATGGATGCTAAATTTTTAACATGTGATTCCCCTTTAGATGTGCTCCTGGTTACTATGGAAACCCCTTGCTGATTGGAAGCACCTGTAAGAAATGTGACTGCAGTGGAAATTCAGATCCTAACCTGATCTTTGAAGACTGCGATGAGGTCACTGGCCAGTGTAGGAATTGCTTACGCAACACCACCGGATTCAAGTGTGAACACTGCGCACCTGGCTACTATGGGGATGCCAGGAGAGCCAAGAACTGTGCAGGTACAGTTCTGTGTATGCTGCAGCAGCTACCCAGCCGGCACATGTGTGATAGGATCAGGGTCTCTGTCAGTGCTGGATTTAGATGAATTTATCTTGGGGAAATATTGAAATTACCCCCTTGACACTTTTCCAGGGCAATATAGGAATGTGCATCCCATACTTCTAGGCGTAGGTATCTTTATCAAGACTAATGTAGCTTAGCTCATGGGTAGAATGAACCATGAGACACTAACACTAGTGAACTTTTGTCTTATCATCTTTATGTCCTTCCAATTTTGATCAAAGAAGTAAATCAGACTTCTATAGATTACCTGTCATTGACCAGAGGACTGAATGAAAGTTTGCATGTTTGACATCAATTTTCTTACTCTGCAAGCTATGTGTCTCTTTTTAGTTATGTTTGGTAAAATCAACATTTCAGTGAAATAGATTAGCAAGCCATAGGTAGTTTAATCATCCCCCTATTTCCTCAAATTATCAGAGTAAATATTTCAGGGATAGTATAAGAAATGTTCCTGGTCAGACTTCAGTTAGACTGAAAGGTACAAATTTTATTCAGGATTTCTCCAATCCATTTGCCTCAGAGAGTGAAGCTCTTCAGAAGTAAAGTTAAATTGCCTTCCTCTAGGACTAAAGGGAGGCTGAGACTAAATATTCCTTCTCATATGTGACTTTGAGGGGAAGAAGAGTGAGGGGGAGTTAGTTATTGTGCTCTTGTGGCATGCTTCAGCTGGAGATTCTCTCGCTGAAACGGATTTCCACTTGAAGAGATTTTTAAGAAGTGAAGAGTTTGAAATTGAGAAGGAAACAAATATGATCTGCAGAAGTCGCAGTAAAAGTAAACATGTCTCCAGGAAAGCTATGTGCACAGAAGCATAACCCCGAGAATAACAGAGTGGAGAGAGGAGCTCTGTGCCCACTCAGACTAAAGAGAGAGAAGGTGGGCATCAGAAAGAGTGTTGGCAAAATCAGAGACTTAAACGTTGACATCCTGATTCTCAAAATATTGACTCATGTCAATATGTAAACTCATGTTTAAGTTACAGAGATGCAGATCAGTCTTAGAAAAGAAGCTGATGCTAGAAGCAATAAAGCATGATCTTGCTGAATTGTTTAATAAATCTACATTTTGTGGAACATTAAACAGCCAAAATGTAATAAATGTATGTTACCCTTGAAGCTAATTTTTTATGATTATTCTGTAAAGACAGTTAAGAGGTGGGAGGAAATTCACAATTCCAGCTTATTGCTAGCCTAGATAGCTTAAGAAATCCTTTGTAAATATTAAAAATTAATCTCCACTCCAGAAGCAGCCACATAGCCCAGGGAGGTCAACTCAGTGCTTTGTGACCACCTAGAGGGGTGGGATAGGGAGGGTGGGAGGGAGACGCAAGAGGGAGAAGATATGGGGATATAAGTATATGTATATGTATAGCTGATTCACTTTGTTATAAAGCAGAAACTAACACACCATTGTAAAGCAATTATACTTCGATAAAGATGTAAAAAAAAAAATTAATCTCCACTCCAAAACTCAGTGGAAAATGAACAGTCTGGTGAGATTGGGGTTTTGTTTTTGTTTTTTTCCAAAAGGCATTCTTGAAAATTATCAGTAGATTAATAATGGGCTCTCAGATCTTCTAAATTCATGTAAATATGGTCCTAATTCTTTCCACGACATTGTTGCTAGCTGTCCCACTGATAGCTATCATTTGGAGGCTTGGAGTCAGTCTTGCCAAGAGTCAAGCACTGTGGGACCCAAGAATCGCTCTTGGGTCTCCTCACTCACTCCTAGTGGGCTGCTCCTCCCGCACACCTGGCAGTAATCAAACCTGGAGTTGGATTAACTGGAGAATTTGACTGTGATGAAAGGATGGCTTTCAGATTCCAGCTGAATGATGGACTCTGTGATCATTTTGTACCTTGTGAAACTGACCAGGAGCTCTTTGGACTGAAGCAGATGCAGAGTCATGTCAGAATCTCAAATAGTTGGGAAAGGAATCCTAGAACATTTAGATTTACTTTTGCCCCAGGGTCACCTTTGAAAATCTCCCTGAGCTGGGGCTTAATTGGATGAGAGGAATAATCACTAAATCATGTATTCCACACGATCTTAAGAAAGAATATAATTAATACCCATTGAAGAATTATATACCGATAGCCAATATTTCTACAAACCACAAAAACATTGCCATATTTTAGGCATTAAGCAATGAATCCCTAATCTCTTGTTTTTGTTTCCCACAGTGTGCAGTTGTGGGGGAGGCCCATGTGACAGCGTAACCGGAGAATGCTTGGAAGAAGGTTCTGAACCCCCTACAGGCATGGAGTGCCCAACCATAAGTAAAAATAACAGTACATGATTGACTAACCCCACTTTCTCTAATGTGCTGCAGGTGTAGGATTAAGAAGAGCTATGCAATACTCTCTCTCTAGAAACTGCCTGAGTCCCACCCTTGGCTTTAACCCTGTCTGTGCCTCAACCAAATGGACCCTAAACAAAAGACATTCAGTCCACTTGATTCCAATGGGCAGATAGGTGATTTACATTTAAACAGCTCTATTTTAGAAAATTTATTTTATCAAGTCTTTAAGTTCGGCATCTTACTTAGTAGGTAAAGGCTAAGTTGGAAATACAGTTCCCAGTGACTGAGTTCATTTTAGCTCCTTTTTCTATATTATCTCTTCAGGTCCTCAGATAATGTAATCCACAGATTACGCTTTACAATACTGGGGAAACTGAGATGCCAAGAGATTTAAGTGGCTTTTCTCAAATCACTCTAAATCTGAAGTGGCACCAGAAATATAATATTCAGGCCTTATGAATTGGAGCTGCCTTCTCTCTTTCCTGCCCCTCTGGTTATTCAAATCATGAGTATTCCTAATGGTGCAAGAACCTGCTGAAACATTTCAAAACAAATGCCCAGACCTGGTCTCAATGATTTCTCAAGCATCCTTCAAGCCCTTAGCCTAGAAAAGTCCATCATTGATTTTTTTGAAGGATTTAAGGAAAGCTTTGCCTTAGAAAACCTTCTATCAAGAAAGTAACTAATTGGGGGCTTCCCTGGTGGCACAGTGGTTGAGAGTCTGCCTGCCGATGCAGGGGATGCGGGTTCGTGCCCCGGTCCGGGAGTATCTCACATGCTGCGGAGCGGCTGGGCCCGTGAGCCATGGCCGCCTAGCCTGTGCGTCCGGAGCCTCTGCTCCGCAGTGGGAGAGGCCACAGCAGTGAGAGGCCCGCATACCGCAAAAAAAAAAAAAAAAAAAGAAAGTAACTTCTCACATGCTGCGGAGCGGCTGGGCCCGTGAGCCATGGCCGCCTAGCCTGTGCGTCCGGAGCCTCTGCTCCGCAGTGGGAGAGGCCACAGCAGTGAGAGGCCCGCATACCGCAAAAAAAAAAAAAAAAAAGAAAGTAACTAATATTTGGCTTTAGGTAGAGTGGTTTAAAGACTGCTTTAATATTAGATATCCCTTCCCCCAAACAAAAGTATCTTGGCTGCTCAGTCATGCTAGTCACAAGAGATTAATGTTACTGAAGGTGACATAGGATGGGAGGCACAAGCAGGACAGAGTTTACTCACTGACCGCATATGTGACCCCCTAAGGAAGGTCACTTTAAAGACATCAATGTGCCTGCTTGGCCCTACGCATCTTTTCCACCAGCCTGATATACTGGCTGGGGAGCCATTCCTTTGAGAGAGCATATGAGGAAGTATGCATTGAACTTCAAATAACAAATTAACATATTAACAACCATTAACACTTTAGTCTCCATTTATCAGTTCTCTAGAAGAGAGTGCAGTCTGGGGGAAAGAGATTGGGAACAGAAAAGTTTCAAAGGGTGTCCTTTGTGTGTGTGTCACAGGAGGGCGCTGGGTCCTGGGGGTGATGACAGTGGTCAGAGGAACTCAAACGTGAAAGGCAGGAAGCAGCGAGAAACTGCCACCTACCTAACCATGTGTGCAGGTTCGTCAGCTATCAGGGAGTGATATTCGCAAACAGTGATGTCCTGCAGACCTGCTTCTGCTGAACCGTTCATCCCGACAGGAGGTCGGGCCGTGGGGAGGCGCTGAGACATCCCTGGGGTGAGGTGAAGGTATTAGAGCCTGAATAGGCAGTAAAAAATGCTGCTAGGAGAGGGGGAATGCCTGGCACGTTCCATCTTCACTAGCCAGCACCAAGCAGAAGCCTGAAGCCTGACATGGAGAGTCATCCCAGACAGCTTTCCTACCACCAAAGAAAAGTGGAGAGAGGTTTCTCCTTTGCCACCCATCTCTCAGATGCCTTGCCCTTTGTGCTTCCTTTCTTTCTCAGTTCAGCCTTTAGTGTTCACGTTAACCTAATTTTCAGTTGCATGTGTTTGTTTTTTTGTTACGTTTTAAGTGCCCGATGTACACTTTGGCTCATCTTAGGCCCTACTCTGTTTTGAGTGTAAGGACTAGTTCCTGGCCCAGACAACTCCTCAGGGAACAAAATTACAAGTAGTATTAACCAAGGAAGTGCATATAATAATCGACTTAAAGCAGCATGCTTCCCAGCTGACCTTTGATTTTGAAGAAATGACATACCCACTTTACCTCCAGGCTGCGATAAGTGCATCTGGGATCTGACTGATGACCTTCGGTTAGCAGCGCTCTCCATTGAAGAAAGCAAATCTGGTCTGTTGAGTGTGTCATCTGGTGCCGCTGCTCATAGGCATGTGAATGAAATCAACTCCACCATCTACCTCCTCAAAGTATGCAGGAATGGTATACCTTCTGTGTATTTTCATTCTGGTTTCATAGGGTCACTCCTGGTAATTCCTATCCATTTTGGTATGAGTCCAGTGGTTATATTACAGATTGTTAGACCTAGGAAATTATGAAAAGTTGATTACAGTCATGAACTCCAGCCTAAACCAAGAGCTGTCATCTATTAAAAAGGTTAATATGGGGCTTCCCTGGTGGCGCAGTGGTTGAGGGTCCGCCTGCCGATGCAGGGGACACGGGTTCGTGCCCCGGTCCGGGAGGATCCCACATGCCGTGGAGCGGCTGGGCCCGTGAGCCATGGCCGCTGAGCCTGCGCGTCCGGAGCCTGTGCTCCGCAGCTGGAGAGGCCGCAGCAGTGAGAGGCCCGCGTACCGCAAAAAAAAAAAAAAAAAAAGAAAAAAAGTAAAGGTTAATATGGAAAATGAAATGACTAAAAAACTAGTATCTATGTACAAAGCTATTGATGGAGAAGAAACATTCTTATTTCAGTGGAGCTGTACATTGGTTATTCAAGTCAACATTGCAGACATACCATTACCTTAGCTTCAGTTTGCTGTGTTTTCAGGAGTTTCTCTAAAAACTAACACACACAGTCTCATTCTCTCTTTCCTCCTTCTTCCCTCCCTCTCTCTCCTGCCCTTACCTTTCCTTCTCGCTGACACACATTCTTTCTCATCTCACACACACACACTCAAATACACAAGCACACTCACATGCTGTGTTTCTCTGCCTAGATCTAATTGTTAACATCTAGTAAGCAAGTTAAAGGCAGGCAATAGTCAAAAGCCATAACAGTGCTTGTATATCTAAGCTTTAAGAGGTGTTTTTTCCCCCTTTAAATCATGGGCTTCAATCACAACCAACAGATATTTTTTAAAACAATAATGATTTGCTGAAAGGATAATAGAATTAATACCAGCATACTTTTTTACTTTGTTAGTCAGTTTAGCATAATGGTTAAGAGCATAAACTTTGACACCAAATGCTTGGATTCAAATCCCAGCTCTGACACTTACTAGTTATGTGACCTTGGGTAAGTTATTTAACCTCTTTATTTTTCAGTTACCTCATCTGGAATTGAGGATAATTATTACACCCACCTCATGGGTTGTTGGGAGAATTCAGTGAGTTGTTATATGCAGAGCAGTTAGAACAGTACCTAACATAGAAAGTGCTCATTACTCTGCTTTTTGGAGGTGCAAATGATATCCACAGCAATTGCCCAAATGTGCAAAGTGTAAAACAAAACAAAAATCACAAAATTGTAAACCTGGATGGTCTGGATGGAATCTTAGTAAGTACTCTATTCCCAATTTAGGAATTGTTCTTAACCAGACTCATCTGTTTGGACACATGAAGGCACTAATTCTCAGAGGAGTTACCCAGACTCAGTCCTTTTGCTACCACTTGAATCCTCTTTCCCCAACAGCAAAACTTCAAGGTAGAAAAAATTATTATATTATATGTAAAAATATTATAGCTGATGGGAAGTCAGTGCCAAGATTGAAGGGCTTACTCCAAAGTAATCGAAGGAAAGCTACATTTGGACCAAACTGCTCAGAATGGAAAAGAAAGGGGAAAATGGTCTGAAATAAAGAGAATTGTTCTCCTTACACCAAAAAGAGGAAAGTGAATTTCTAAACTCCATTTGCACTGATTGACGTGGGTTATCATTTCCTCCAAGACCTGCGAAATTGAAGTTTTAAGGCTCAGACACCCAAGGCCACTGCCAGTCTATATTGTGCCTTTGTGCAAATTTGGAAAAGATACCCTTTCCCCAGAACCAGCACAGCCCAAGCCAGAATCTCCAGCCTGGTAAGTGGAGCTTGCAGAATTTCTGCCCCTAGAGCCCTCCAGCCGCTTGTGCAGACCTCAAACTTCATACCAGCCTGCAGTAGCCTGTGGACCCCACTATTTTGAGAATAAAGGCTCACACTCTGCTCTGAGTCCTCTTACACTGAAAGAGTTTCCTGCATATTTTTACAAACCTGGTGTGCACATCTACTGACTATGGCAAAATGTGTTTTTTTTTCCACAGACAAAATTGTCAGAAAGAGAAAACCAGTATGTCCTAAGAAAGATACAAATCAACAATGCTGAAAACACAATGAAAAGCCTTCTCTCTGACCTGGAGGAATTAGCTGGAAGGGTATGTGTTCAGTTTCTGGGACTAACTTCAGAGATGGGATTTAGCTGGTGTGAGACTGGCTAGTCACAAATGACTGAGGCTTAACACAGCCCAGAAAAAATGCAGTGACCCAGGTGCCTTAAAATAAATCAAGGCAAGACCTGAGGAGAAAATTAATATACTTGGTCTCTACTGTGTCTTCCCATTTTGATTGGTTCCCTTGAAAAAACAGGTTTATGGAAAACTTTCATTGTATTTGCTGCTGGTAAATATGGTTAATATATGTTTTAATTAGGATAGTCATTCAGCTGTTCACCTTAACATTTTATGGCTAAGAGCAATAGAACATCCAGAAATAAACTTTATTATATAGAATATAAAATTTAAATGTTTGCTAAAGTATGCATTAAATAATAAAAGGAAAGAAGAGAAATTGTGTTGAGAAAGCAATTTTGCAGTTTGGCAGGAAACAAAACACTTTGGACCCTCATTTTATACCATATACTAAAATAAATTTCAGACAGATTAAAGACTTGAGTTTAAATCTCAAATCTATAAGAAAACAGAACTAGATAATTATTAAACCTTGAAAGGAAATAACAATACATTTAAATATAGTGTGAAGAATTATAATAAAAAGAAAGAATAGATTTGACAAGATAGAATTTCAAATACATAGTAAAACAACTAAATAAAAAAGTCAACAAGACTAAGAAAAATGTCGAGGGAAATATGACTTGTAAAAGCTCTCACAAATTAACAAGAAAAACATTAAAACATGAGCAAAGTCAATGTGAGAGACTATTAAATACATTCCCCAAGAGCCTAATGGAAAAATATCCATCCTCTGTACTAATTAAAAAAATATAACTAAGCCACAAGGCGCCATGTTTAACATATTAAAATGTTTAACACATTTTTTTCCCTGATTATGTTCCAGCAGTTCTGCCCAGAGTACTCTGGAATTTCTGCTTTCAGATACTGATGTTTGACATTATAAATTGTTGAAGTTCTTTTCAAAAACAATTCTCATTTTCTACAAAAATAAAGATTAAAATAACTCTGATAATCTCTTTTGACCTTGGACCTCTTAAACTAAGAGATTATGCTTCTAAAAATGTGAATTACTCTAACTGGATCCTTGGAAGATTCAACTACTTTTAAATGCATATAAAAATTGTGTCCCTCGTTCCCATGCAATGGAGCATGTTAATCCAACCATGAGTGTTTGAAGAGCAGTGAGATCGCTTAAGTTTCAAAGGAAATACCAAGAAAGAAATCTTTGTGAAAACTCGTAATTTCATTTGTGTCATGGCTAGAACTTGCTGAAAGTGTCTCAAATTCTTGAGGAAATGTTTTCACCAAGATTAGTTCCTCCCTTAGCTCAGACGTGGAGTTACTGATTCTTTTGTTGTACAGTTTTCCTACTTCCAGTATAAGTTAAATGCAGGCTTTCATGGGGAGGAAATAGTGCAAGCTTGAAAGGGACATCACAGTAAAAAAAAAAGCTCCTGAACAAGAGAACAGACCACCAAAGCCAGAAGTTGATGATAAAGCGACTGGAGCATTCACCCAGCTGTTGCCATTGATTCTTATTGAAAATAACATCCTTCTGGCTACGACACAAACAGTCCTGATGGTGAAGGAACCTGCTAAAACATTTTGAAACAAACACCCAGAGAGGGTCTTAACGACTTCTCAAGCATCCTTCAAGCCCTTAGTCTAGAAAAGTCCATGATTGATTCTTAGAAGGATTTAAGAAAAGCTTTGTCTTAGAAAGCCTTCTATCAAAAAAGTAACTAATATTTAGCTTTAGCTAGAGTGAAGGATTTCACTGTAGATTCCCACAGTGTGATTAAAAAAACACAGTAATGTTGCCTCTTGAACTTGAAAATACGGTTGATCCTTGAACAACACAGGTTTGAACTGCACTGGTCCACTTATATGCAGGTTTTTTTCAGTAAATACGTACTACGGTATTATATGATCCACAGTTGGTTGAGTCCGCAGATACAGAACCTCAGATACAGAGGGCCAACTGTAAAGTTATACATGGATTTTCAACTGTGTCGGTGCCCCCAACCCCTGCGTTGTTCAAGGGTCAGCTGTACCTCTGTATGCAAAGTACCTGTCACATGAATCTCATGTAATCCAAATTTCACAATTTATATTAACCTAAAGTTACTGTGTTTTTTCCCGACCTCCATATCTAAGTCCTCTAGCCCCCTTTTGATAAATCTTACTGCCTTTTCCCACCTGCTACTTCTGGGAAACCCCTACAGGATGCCCATGCATTTGTGTTCCCAAATAGCTGCTGCTCAAAAGGTCTCACTTGTGCCACTGCTGATCATGTCTGTAATGAAAGTACCAAAGCCTATGTCAAGATTCCACTCTCCCATATTCCCAAAGCCACCATGCTCAAAGTCAGAGTGGGACTAGGCTACAAGCAGAAGTGAAGATGGTGGCCCTCTCTCAATCTCAGTGCTGCCCTTTGCCATCTGGATCTAAAAGGTACACTGTAGAGCCCAGTCTCCAAGGGCTGGCCCAGGAGGGTGCTGCACCATTCCCTCCACTTCTCCATCTCCCCCATCTCTTCCCTACTCCTTCCCTATGTGGAGCCACAGCAAAAGCTCCCCATATATCAACACGTACAAAGATCTTTAGGGTTGGGAGGAAAGTGGGTCACTTCCACACCGCAAAAGCATCTGAGCCTGATCTCCGAGCCTGATCTCCAATCCTGATAAAAAGACAGGACAAAAAGTCAAAATATGGGGCTTCCCTGGTGGCGCAGTGGTTGGGGGTCCGCCTGCCGATGCAGGGGACACGGGTTCGTGCCCCGGTCTGGGAAGATCCCACATGCCGCGGAGCGGCTGGGCCCGTGAGCCATGGCTGCTGAGCCTGCGCGTCCGGAGCCTGTGCTCCGCAACGGGAGAGGCCACAACAGTGAGAAGCCTGCATACTGCAAAAAAAAAAAAAAAAAAAAAAAGTCAAAATATGTTTCAATTCCAATTGACCAGAAGATTGAAGAACTTTGGCCTTGGCCTTGCAGAACATTAAAGCAAGGAGCAGAAGACAATGCTGAAGAAGTTCTCAGAGGCCAAATCCTGAAGCACCTTTCCCACCATGCTCATCCTGTGGACTTTGGAAGATATTGGAGCATTTACCTACAACAATGAGCTGATGAGGTGTGAAGTTTCAGAAACATTCCTCTGAAGTGGGGATGGTAGGTTTAAGACTCTGAAGACAGGGACACCTGTCAGTAGACTGCCACAGTCATCCAAACAAGAGTGGTCAGTTGCTGCCTTGTCTTCATTGGAGAAGAATTTGCAGTGAGCAGTGGTAAAGTGAGACTGTGATGGTGGGGACCAGGAAGAGAGGCCAGAATGACAAGTGGAATAAAAATTATTCAGTGACCAATTGGATATGAAGAGTTGCAAGGATGTAAGCTCTGACTTGGCGAAATAGATGGCCAAGACTAAAAATTCAGAATGGATTTCTCTGGACCTTTTAAGGGTGAGCTCTCTGTGGATGCCAGAGATTTGAGTCTGTAGCTCAAGAGAAGAGATCAAGGCTGGAAAGGTATTTGGAAGTCAATGTTTAGGAGATAGTTAAACCCAAATTAGATATCACTGTACAGATTCTGAAATGGCACGCCCATATTCCTACTACCATTTTGACCAGCACTGCCTCTGTTTATGCTTGTCTCCCAGAGTGATTATTAAAAGTTCCCCTTTCACTCTCAAAAGTGTCCCAGTTTAAACAATAAAGTATATGGCCATCCTAGATATTATCATCCTCAATTTAATAGTATTCTAGGTACACTGTACTTTATGCACTGTATAATAAATAAAATTCTTGCCACTTTTCACATCAAATATGTACAAGGAGAATTCACTGTTGAGGTGAGTAAATGATTAATCCATTTGTAATGCTGAACATCAACCGGCTTATAGTTGTAAGCTAATTTTTTAATTTCAGTTTTTCTTAAAGCAGGGTGCACCTGTTTTACCATGTGCCCATATCATTATTTTCCTTCCATAATCAAAGTTAAAGAAAAAAGTAAAACTTTCAAATAAGGCATCACTATATATTATATCCAGTAATTTTGCAATTTAAAGTAACATGTTCCTCTTTGCCGCAGTCTTTTATTAAATACATATATCGAAGCGCCCTCTGGTGTTTGTCAGAAAAGGTTGTCTTAGAGCTATGACATCCACCAGCTTTCATTACTTCAATAATTCAAAGTTTCCATATCAAGAAACCAATTAAAGGAACACAGTAATAACAATAAATCTTTTCCCTTGAAGGATGAAGCCGAAGTCAAAAATATGCATGTTGTGTTTTTTAAGTATAACTCAATTTAAACTGGACCAAAAATCAACTTGTTAAATTTTTTTTAATGTTTTATGTCTGTGTCCCTATTTTTTAAAGGCGGGGAGGAGTGACATCAAGAATAGATTCCATCTTATTTTCTGTATCATCTAATTTTAAAGTGGCCACAGATTTTTGTGTCTCTGGAAAGCATTAGAACAGGATAAGAGGGAGACTGGAATTGGGGGAAAGAACATCGTGACTCAAGATTGCAATGTCCATTCAGAGAGCCCATGCTTAAGGGAAGGGGCTGATGGCTGCAGTCTTGCTGCACAGGGAGCTTTGTATGGAGGAGATTTTGGATAAAATGCCCGATGAAAAGCTCCTGGGGCATGTGTCTGCTAGGATACCATGTCTGCCTTCTTTTCCTTGATGAAGAACCACTTGGTTGGGTTATGCTTGGGAAGTGTAAAAGCATTCCAGGTAAAATCATGGCCTAATCCTCCGGCTGGAACAGTGGATGAAAGGAGAGAAATTTGAAACAGCCACTCTCCTGTCCTGGGGGGTGTCTACCAGCCAGAACTCTGTGTAGCAGATCACCCTGCAGTCCAGTCAGGTACTGCAGCCCTTTATCACAGAGCTGAGCCAAAAAGACACTGGACGAGGCAAGTGGGCACTTCACCAAATGCCAGACTGAAGAACTCTCCCTCCTCTCAAATATACCCATGAGTCAGTCTTTCTGATGCCAAAAGGAAGTACACATCCCCATGCTGTGCATACAGGCCTGTGTCCTGGCCTTGAACCATTTTTTAGATCAGCTTCTGACCTTATACACACAGAGAGAAATACACAAGTACATATGCACACCCACACATCCTTTCTTCAGGAGCCACATTTGAACTGGGATTTCATTTTGACAAATCCTACTTGGGAGCTCTGTGAAACAGAGTTGAAAGAATGAAAACGGCTTCTCAGGGAAGAACTTCATTCACTCTGAGCCAAAGCTGCTTGAGTAGTTATTTGTGCACAAGTGCCATCAACGTTGATGGGAATTTGGAAGGCAGCACTGAAAGTAGCATTTAGCACAGTGAGCATAATCCTTTAAATCTCTGTGGTAATTCAGTTGCATCAGTGGCTGGACCACCCAGAAGCCACTGAATGCATGGAGCATTTTGAGATCTGCCTGCTTCCTCAACAAGTTTCCCTTTGAACCTTTAATCATTTCAGTCAGCACAATGTCAAACTGATCAGCAGACATGGGTAATCCCTAGTCTGGCATCTTGAGATACAATAAAAATTCAAAGGGTAAGTTACATATATAAGATGGTTGGTTTGGGTTGAACTGTGATTGATGGCTTAGGAATAGCATCTATAATTCTAAAGCGGGTCATCACATCTGTCTTCATGCATGATTTCTGAGACCATGTTCTATATTCTAGAACTTTCACATGTCAGGGAAATTTATGGAATACATTATGCCCACCCACCCCCACATGCACATACACAACCTTTCCTTCTTGCAAATTTAATCTGGTATTTATGCGGATTATTTATAGGAAAGTCAAGCCACAAGAAAGAGCCAGTTGGCTCAGAAGGAAAGCATGGATACCATTAACCACGCAACTCAGCTTGCAGAGCAAGCCCACGATGTGAGGGATAAAATCCAAGGTAAATATATTCTCTTCTGGTTTAGCTTCATATCAAGGAATCTTTCATGTTATTAACAACAATAAAAATAGTGGCTACTGTTAGTGTTTATTGTGTGCCAGGACCTGTTGTTAGAGTATTATAGGTTTAAACTCATCTAAGATCTTCTTTCAAGTTTGTTTACCTGAGACTTCTAAGCACTCATCTCTGCTTACTATCTGTCTATTTTCAATAATAAATGCACAGGGTAGAGGGAATTCCCTGGCAGTCCAGTGGATAGGACTCGGCGCAGCAAGGCCAAAAAAATAAAAAATAAATGTAGAAAATCATTCCCTTTCCAGGCATTTCACAGAAATGGAATGCCAAAATACCTTTCTGGTAGAGGAAATTACATGCTGTGTTGTCTGTAAAATGCAAGAGTTGAGTAGGAGTCACATTTTTCTCAACAATTTGCAGTGAAAACACTGCCTTTAGAGTGGCAGTAGACTGTCCACTAATCCAGATTGTCCTAAACTGTCTCTATAATGCTTTCCCAAGGACCAGGCAGGCCGCATGCTCTGGTCCCCAATCCAGAAGAAAAGCCAAGAGGGGGTGTGGAAGATTTCTTTGCCCTAAAGACTTTACCTTTCTTCTTGAGGGTTTACTTATTTGTGTTCTAACTTCTCACAAGTGCAGGCTGCATTTTAAAGACTATCTTAATAGCACACTGAAAGCCAGCCTTCAATTTACCGACAGAAAACAGGCGATTGTGTTTGTTCTAAGATAAAGAGAATTTCCTTGGGTTACAGTCTGCTAAGATACAGTATTTGTGTGTTTCCATAGTTTTTATTATCCTATATATTAAGAGCTGGATGACAACTCCAGGTGCATCTCAAGGGCACAACGACAGTAAAGGGACCCACAGTGGAAGATTCATATCTTTATACTGAGGTATAGAGAACATATTCCAGGAAAAGGGATGTGTGGAGCCAAGATTAATCTTTTGCTGTATTTCCTTTGGTGCCCATAATACGTAATAGAAACAAATGGTATGCATTTCAAACATCCCCTGCTCCCATCCTCACTATCTCATGCTTTTGCAACTACCAATAAAATATTCTTTTCCTGCAATATTTTAGAGTTACTGTTGATTTATTCAAAAAGTAAGATTAAACCTAGATTAGCTGATCTCATCTAATTAAGAAATAAATGTCCCTCTAGGCAGCAAATAAAGCCAGCATCTTATTAAGCCATTGAGAAAAAAATGTCACCTTTCCTGTTGTAACTCAAATTTTGATTCTAAGTTATTTCATTTGGAAAGAATCTAAGTCCTCTTATTTGACCCTTAGGGCATAGGAAAGAAGGAAAAAATACAAAAGAAATGTAAAGAGGAAACAATAATTTCCATCAGTTTTTACCTTTTTTAAAATAATATATGAACAGTCTCAAAGACCAAAGGCAAAAATATTATTCTCTGTATTTCCTTTTTCTAATCTAGACCAGATGTGGCTAAAATAAAATAAGCCATATTGTAAATATAATAGCTGCATCAAAATGCCAAGAAATTCAGCAGTGCAAGTGCTAGATCTGAGGAAAAGTATCTATGTTTAGTTTATTTCAGGAGTTAATATTTTAGACTTTACTTGAAAAGTGAATATTTAATCCCTTCATAAGTTTCTTTTTTTTTTAACATATCTTGGTTTCCCTAAAACTTTCTCAGTAATATTTACAACACTGAAAACCTCTTCTCCCATTTATCTCCCTCTCTTCAGAGTTCAGGGATGCTTCAGAACACCAACAGTGTGTCATTCTTTATCGCCATCCACCTCCAAACCACCTCTAAAATAACTACTGGTGACCTTCAAGCTATTATCCATATAAAATACAAGCCCTTATCCTGGTATGATTTATGTGAGACCAGTGTTGTTTACCCATCTTGTCTGGCCAACCACATAGATCATAGTAAACCAAAGACAGACAATTTCATTTATGCCAGAAAGATAAAATGCTTCCTCCTGGAGCTGCCATAGGACAAGGTGGCAATTACATAACTATCATCTGATCATATGTAGTAGGAACAGGCAGTCAGAGGCCTGCTCAGCCCCGCCAGTGTTCAGACAACTCATCTAATGCCTCTGAGCCTCAGCAGTCCCTGTGGTTCTGAAATTCTCCGTCCTACGTACAGATGTGGGGTGAGAACGACCCAAAGTCAAAACGGCACAATCTTGACAAGCAGTCATACCACAGAAGGCAAAGAGCAATTGCAAAAAAAATGTATATATTAATGAGCAAAAACTCACATTCTATATAGCAAATCTCTATATTGTATCTAGTCTGTACGACAATCTGAAAGACTTGTTTAAACAACCATCAATATACACTCATTTTGGCTTAGAGCTTGGGTAAAATCCTTGGCTAAATTGCAATAATATCTCCAATGCCTACTACATGTGACAGGAGATACCTCAGAACATTTTCTCCGTATTATGTATTTTATATAAGAGGTTGGTCAAAGACCCCAGATTTGTGTCTTAAATATTAACGGTTTTGAATCAGAATAGAAATCAGATTCAGGTGAAATCAGGGCAGGCTTTGTATTAATTCCATTCCTGTTCTGAAGACACCAAATGAAAAGCAAAGAAGAGAGATTTCCTCGGGTTTAACCTCTCCCTGGAATATATGATGAACTCTGATGCCAACACATTCATAGCATGAACATCAGCATGCTGTCTTTGCTGAGTCTCTCTTTCCATTTTAGGATCAGCCTCTTGTCCTCACTGTCCGTGTTTTCAGTGACATTGCTGTCAAATGCCCAGTCATCTCTCCCTACTGTCTTCTCTCACCGTGTCCTTCCTTTCAGAGATCAACAATAAGATGCTCTATTATGGGGAATATCAGGAACTTAGCCCTGAGGAAATCTCTGAGAAGCTGGTGTTGGCCCAGAAGATGCTTGAGGAGATCCGACACCGTCAACCATTCCTCACCCAACGGGAACTTGTGGACGAGGAGGCAGACGAAGCCTATGAATGTAGGTGTATTAGACTCCTATAGCCCAGCACGTGTCTGCTTCCTTTGTGGGTCCAGGAGAGGACACCCAGTCACAGGGCAACATTTGGTCAAAGCAACCAATTCCCAATATTCAGTTATTTAGAGTTTATATGTGGCCTCAGGGAGTCATTCAGGACAACTTGACTATGTGACCAGGATTTTTAGATCCAGGCCCGACCTTGAGCTTTTGAGAAACAGCTGAGATTCCACAAGGAATCTACAAAATTTTACTCCTGAGGAGAAGAAATAGGAACTTAATAGTTGGTGAAAAACAAGGGAAGGAAAGCTAAGGGGAACCAATTACCAGAACTACATTAAGAGGTCTCATTGAGAAGACAGTAAAGCTACAAACCCAGCAGCATTCATGTTCTGATGTCCATGAATGACTTTTTAATGACTTTGAGCCTTCAATGGAAATTGAACATTTCCTTTAATGATTAATGTAGGTAACAAACCACAATAGTATTACTGAATCTATGACTTGGTCACTGTATCAGTTATAAATTAGTATCTCACAATCCACCCTAAACATATTCATTTAAAACAATAACCATTTATTTGCTTGTGATTTCATAGGTTGTTAATTTGAGCTGGACTCAACCTAGATAGCTCATCTCTGCTCCATGTGACATGGTCGAGCTCACTCACATGTCTGGGGTCTTAGTTGGAATGGCTGGGCCTCTCCCTCCATGTGGGGTTTTATCCTCAAGTAAGCTAGCTGAGGCTTGTTCATATGGCAGAAGCCTTCCAGGAGGGCAAGAATGGAAAGGGCAAGGTCTCTTGAGGCCTGGCCTTGTAACTCAGCAATGTCATCTTCATTCTGTTGGTCAAGACTGTCCAGATTCAAGGGTGAGGAAAAAGACTCCGCTCTTGATGGGAAGAGTTACAAAGAATTTGTGTCCATTTTAATCTACACAATCAACAAAAGAATCTCCAGGTTTGCATATCATATTTTAGTTGTTACTGTTATCTCACAACATTAAATTCATCAGTAATTCAAAGTTTTAGCAGTTATTGGTCTCACCTCTAAATCTTGTTAGTTAATGCATTAATAAAGAAGCACATATATTATTATATTACCAATTTTTTAAATATACTGGTCTTTTTAATTCTATGTATTTTATCTTGTGCATTTTAAAACACATAAGAAGGGATCTGAAGCCTTCACCAGATTGTAAAGGGGCCCATGATACAGAAAGGGTTATGAACGCCTACGTTAGATCATTTTCCTACAATTGTCACTATCAACTTCTGTTAAAACTTACTGTGAATATTCTAGAAGAGGAACATTCTTGACATAAAGGCCTATCGTGATAGCAAATTTATAAGGTCTTAGAAACAGTAAGAAATAAAGAAGAATCTCAGGCACATTTCTGAGTCAGGATGAGGCCAGCAGTCAGGAAGCCTGGAGCTCTGATGTCACAGCCAGATGCTTTCACGCTCCTTGCCTATTTTGCGATTTAACAAGACTGTTCTGGGGAAATGGAACCAAGTACATCTCCCACTTAGCTGCCTTCCGCCTAGTGAATGCATTTTCAACCACTTTCTCTACTCAGCCATGAACTTTGTATCTTCTGCTCATGGTGATGAAAGTAAATAGAAGACCTCAATAAGACAGACTGATAGTCCCTGGAGAAAAAATAGAATTAAGGCACATAGTCAATGTGTGTAACTTTGATCAGAGAATTAAGATATATGCAAAGTTTAAGAATATATCATTGCCATTTAATCTTCTTTCCAAGATAATGATTTAGGTTTGACCTAAAGGAGCTAAGTAAAAACAGCTACCTGGAGAGAATACATAAAATGAATGGTTGTGAACATCATTTGCCAGTAACAGACAAAACAACTGGGGTTGTCTCTAATAGTAAGACTGTAGTATATCCAAGTTTCCTTTGTATGGTCAAATTATTAATAATCTCGGTAATAATAAACCTAGTTTAATGACATCATTTCTACTTAAAGCATAATCTTCATGGGAAAACTAATCAACTCCCATTTTAGCTGATGGTGGTCCAGGGGCTCCCAAACCCTATAAAATAGTATTTAAAACTTCAGATATCAAAGATGGGGCTGTTTTTGTGGACAACAGCTTCAGTCCCTATTGCTAAAGAAGACATAACCTGATGAATTTGCATCTTTCTAAGTGCAGGATGGGATGGGAGGAGAAGGGAGAAGCCCAGACTGAGTTTCTATGTACCTTTCTTTCCAGTGCTGAGCCAGGCTGAGAGTTGGCAGCAGCAGTACAACGATACTCACTCTCTGTTTCCTGTGGTCCTGGAGCAGTTGGACGACTATAATGCTAAGTTGTCAGACCTCCAGGAGTCACTTGACCTGGCCCTTGACCATATCAGAGACGCTGAAGACATGAACAGAGCCACAGCAGCCAGGCAGCGGGATCACAAGGTACAGTGGACACTCTAACTGTAAATGCATTTTGGGCATATACAACATGAAGTTATCCCAAGAAAGGACAGTTGGTAAACAATTTTTTTTAATATTGGTACATTTAAATCTTTATTTTTTAAATTATCTGTATATTTTTTGCCACAATAATTTGCTAATATAAGTGTGTACACCTAAAATCAAGTTGAAACCGTTGTAGTTGTTGAGCTTGTGCATTGATAAGAATGCAGTTGTTCCTGGTGCTTGTGTCCACCTGTGTTGGATGTATTGCTCTTGCAACTGAGTAAACAAGGCATGATTCTTGTGCCTAACTTTTTTTATACTGAGAGCAGTAAAAATCCCAAAGCAACCCGGAACCATGTTCCTGTAAAGATATGTATAATTTTTGGAAGGGCCTGATAAGCAGATCTCACAGCCTGGCTGATCAGCAGCCACAGAGATAGGGAGTCTAATTCAAGCTAAGGTCATACAATTACAAAGAGGTGAGAAAAATTTCCAGGCTTGGCCAGAGCTCGCCAAGGCAGTCACCCTATGGGGCCAGGATTTGTGCATGCCCTTACCCCCAGACTTAGAACTGGTGATGCTCACACTTCTGCGCCAAGTGATGCACACACTCATCACCAAGAATGGTCATCTTCTGATAGGAAGACACCTGCCTCTTTGGACATATTTATAAAGGTTAGAGTGAAAAAGCAATGTCAAAAATAGGAAGCAACTGTGAGCAAACTCATTACTTTAGCTATGTTTATTGTCAGCAAACCCAACTTAAATTAGGTTCTCTGCCCTGATTTTCAGTCATCACTATCTCTTAGTAAGTCATTGCAAAATTTCCTAAATAAAAGTGAATTAATCTCTTGCATTCCTACACACTAACGATGAAAAATCTGAAAGAGAAATTAAGGTAATAGTCCCATTTACCATTGCAACAAAAAGAATAAAATACCTAGGAATAAACCTACCTAAGGAGACAAAAGACCTGTATGCAGAAAACTATAAGACACTGATGAAGGAAATTAAACATGATATAAACACATGGAGAGATATACCATGTTCTTCAATTGGAAGAATCAACATTGTGAAAATAACTATACTACCCAAAGCAATCTACAGGTTCAATGCAATCCCTATCAAATTACCAATGGCATTTTTTACGGAACTAGAACAAAAAATCTTAAAATTTGTATGGAGACGCAAAAGACCCCGAATAGCCAAAGCAGTCTTGAGGGAAAAAAA
>NC_041223.1:48898568-48901403 GCF_002837175.3 Physeter macrocephalus
AATATTAAAGAAACAAACAACCCAATCCAAAAATGGTCAGAAGACCTAAATAAACATTTCTCCAAAGATGACATACAGATGGCCAAGAAGTGCATGAAAAGCTACTCAACATCACTAATTATTAGAGAAATGCAAATCAAATACAATAGCCAGGTCATGGAAGCAACGTAAATGCCCATCGACAGACGAATGGATAAAGAAGTTGTAGTACATATATACAGTGGAATATTACTCAGCCATAAAAAGGAACGAAATTGGGTCATTTGTTGAGACGTGGATTGATCTAGAGACTGTCATACAGAGTGAAGTAAGTTAGAAAGAGAAAAACATCGTATACTAATGCATATATGTGGAACCTAGAAAAATGGTACGGATGAACCGGTTTGCAGGGCAGAAATTGAGACACAGATGTAGAGAACAAAGGTATGGACACCGGGGGGGAAAGCCGCAGGGTGTGTGTGTGTGTGTGATGAATTGGGCGATTAGGATTGACATGTATACACTGATGTATATTAAATTGATGACTGATAAGAGCCTGCTGTATGAAACAATAAATAAAATTTAAAAAAAAGAAAATGAGATTCTGTCTGTTTAGGGATTCTCATAAACTCCAAAGCTCCACCTTCCCAAGACTGTTTCTATCTCTTTTTAAGTGTCAGGAAACTTTGTTTTATTTTTTGCATATGTGAAATTTCACGTGAAACTTGAAATTTGCATGCTAAATAGTGCTAATTATTGTCGTTTTCACTAATTATGAGTTTCTAAACTTTCTTTTTTTCAAATTGTCCATCTTTCTGTGGGAATATCTTTGTTTCAAAGCTAATTTTATTCATTTCTGTCTAATGCTATATCTGGTAAATGACAGAAACCCTTTAACTTGAAGCGTATCATTTTCCAACTACTGCCAATGAGCTTATCAGGCAGTGCTGTTCACACATGGCTTTGAAGTTTGGTTGTTACTTCAGGGTGTTAGCTGTGTTCCATTAAGGCAACTCAGATAGAAGCGCTTCTGGAAGGGGTCATATCTCAAACTCTATAATAGGAAATCTGCTCTGAGACAGCTAGATAATACCAATCTTTTTGACCTCCCTTCCTTACATACTTTAAAATATTGCTTTTGTGTAGAGCTGTATTAACTACCTCTCCCTGTGAAGACAAGAACAATTAACCCCAGATAGTCGCACTGTATTAAGCTTGATGGATTTTGAGGGGAAATTGATTTTTTTTAATGTTCTTGCTTTAAGAGAATGTTCAAATGAGATACTTTTCTGTCCCTAGACCTATGTCTTTCCCTGTAGCAAGGTATTTGGAGAAGATGGGTTTCATTCTTCTTTTCCACTAAATCAGAAAAGAGTCCAGGGAGTGAGAAAAGACATTAAGATGAACTTAGAAAGTTTTAAAGTATGTTATTCAAGTATAGGCTTTTATAATTATTTCTGTGATATCCTAGATTACACCATAACAAAAATTTCAACTCTAATTTAAACTACCATTTCTAAAGTAACCAGCTCATTTTTTACTCAGATTATAAAATGGGTCTTTTATTTTTTCCATGTTAAAATTTCATTCTGTGTTGCTTTCAATCTCTGAAGCTCTACAATATTTTGTCAAAATCATAATATCCCTGACTCTAGAACCCCAAAGTGAAAGTACAAGTTAAAGCATTCATCAAAAAATATATCCACACTTCGAACAACCCAATCGAAAAATGGGCAGAAGACCTTAATAGACATTTCTCCAAAGAAGACAAACAGATGGCCAGTAGGCACATGAAAAAATGCTCAACATTACGAATTATTAGAGAAATGCAAATCAAAACTACAATGAGATACCACCTCACACCAGTCAAAATGGCCATCATTAAAAAGTCTACAAATAAAAGGGACTTCCCTGGTGGTGCAGTGGTTAAGAATCCTCCTGCCAATGCAGGAGACACAGGTTTGATCCCTGGTCCAGGAAGATCCTACATGCCACAGAGCAACTAAGCCCATGTGCCACAACTACTGAGCCTGCACTCTAGAGCCCAAGGGCCATAACAAGCCCGCATGCCCGAGAGCAACTACAGAGCCCATGTGCCTAGAGCCTGTGCTCCACAACAAGGGGAACCACAGCAATGAGAAGTCCGTGCACCACAACGAAGAGTATCCCTGCTCGCTGCAACTAGAGAAAGCCTGCGTGCAGCAACAAAGACCCAATGCAGCCAAAAATAAATTAAATTAATTTAAAAAAAATTAAAAAAAGAAAAAGTCTACAAATAACAAATGCTGGAGAGGGTGTGCAGAAAAGGGAACCCTCCTACACTGTTGGTGGGAAACTAAGTTGTTACAGCCACTATGGAAAACAGTATGGAGGTTCCTCAGAAAACTAAAAATAGAAATTACTGTATGATCCAGCAATCCCACTTCTGGGAATATACCCAGACAAAACTATAATTCAAAAAGATACATGCACCCCTATGTTCATAGCAGCACTATTCACAATAGCCAAAACATAGAAACAACCTAAATGTCCATCGACAGATGAATGGATGAAGAAGATGTGGTACATATATACAATGGAATACTACTCAGCCATGAAAAAGAACGAAATAACGCTATTTGCAGCAACATGGATGGACCTAGAGATTATCATACTAAGTGAAGTAAGTCAGAAAGAAAGACAAATACCACGTGATATCACTTATATGTGGAATCTAAAATATGGCACAAATGAACCTATCTGCAAAACAGAAACAGACACATAGACATGGAGAACAGACTTGTGGTTGCCAAGGGGGAGTGGGGGAGGGAGAGGGATGGACTGGGAGTTTGGGGTTGGTAGATGCAAACTATTACA
>NC_041223.1:48901470-48903191 GCF_002837175.3 Physeter macrocephalus
GCAAACTATTACATTTAGAATGGATAAACAACAAGGTCCTAATGTATAGCACAGGGAACTATATTCAATATCCTGTGATAAACCATAATGGAAAAGAATATTTAAAAAAGAATGTATACATGTGTATAACTGAGTCACTTTGCTGTACAGCAGAGATTGGTACAACATTGTAAATCAACTCTACTTCAATTAAAAAAACTGAAAAAAAAAAGAAGAAAAGAAATATAACCACACTTGGGCAATTTCCCTCCTCAGAACATCTGAGCATCTAACATAAAGAGCTCAGAGTAGGAGGAAGCGAGATCACAATTTTATGCTTTGATAATAGGGCCATTTTAAATTTTTAAAAGGACATTAAGATTCTTTTGTATATACTTTATTCCTGTCCAAATGAGCTATTTGTGCCTGGCCCAAAGTTAGCACATGATAAATGCTTTTTGGAATTAATTCAGTTTTCCATTACTGCAAATACAGAGACTATTCAATGCTGTATCCCTAGCCCCATTTCACATTTATGGAGAAAGAGGCAAGGGCCCTCTCTGGAGTGTCAACTCTCTTTGATGTGGTGGCACTGTAAGTAATAATGATAACTAAGTTCTTTGAAGCTCCTGAGGTGCTTACTTTCATTATCTCCATTTTATAACTCATAAAGCTGAGCCTGGGCCGGGTCGAATTACCCAGAGTGGCGCAGCAATTCATTGGTGGGTCTGGGATAGGAACCTGGATCTGTCGGAGTGCAGTGGCAGCAAGCTGACAGCACTCTCCCTGATGCCTTCTTTATCTAAAGCGACCTTTTCTTCCTCTCTCCCTTGCTCTTCCTCATGCAGAAACAGCATGACAGAGTGAGGGAACAGATGGCAGGGGTGAACGCGTCTCTGAGGATGTCTTCCTACTCACTGACAATGCCTCGTCTGACCCTTTCAGAACTTGATGACATAATAAAGGTAAGGACACACGTGACTTGTTCAGGTTACTATTTATAGCAGGTTAGAACAGGAGCTCAGTGTCACAGAAGAATAATCAACTCCAATTCAATCTATCAAGTTAGCTGGGATTGTAAAAATAAGATGAGGTGACTGAATTTTTCAGTTCCTTTCATTGTACAGTTGCCACTAGCCACACATGGCTACTTAAATTTAAATTACTTAAAATGAAATAAAATTAAAATTTAATTCCTCAGTCACATTAGCTACATTTCATATGCTCAGTAGCACCACATATGGCTAGTGGCTGCCATTTCGGTCAGCACAGATAATCACAGAAAGTTCTGTAGAAAGTGTAAATCTAGATACATCCTACTTACTCTTTACTCCTAAGTTGTGTGTTTAATAAAGCTGACATTCAAAATCAATAAAAGTCACATTTTTTAAAGTAGAAATTTTCTGATAAATGCAGTGAACCAAACCATCACGAAAGTACTCTTCTTTTAAATTTAGTTTTATTTTTTTTATACAGCAGGTTCTTATTAGTCATCAGCTTTATACACATCACTGTATACATTTCAAACCCAATCGCCCAATTCAGCACACCACCATCCCCACCCCCCAACGGCTTTCCCCGCTTAGTGTCCATACGTTTGTTCTCTACATCTGTGTCTCAACTTCTGCCCTGCATACTGGTTAATCTGTACCATTTTTCTAGGTTCCACATACATGCGTTAATATATGATATTTCTTTTTCTCTTTCTGACTTACTTCATTCTGTATGACAGTCCCCAGATC
>NC_041223.1:48903489-48903782 GCF_002837175.3 Physeter macrocephalus
AAGGAACCTCCATACTGTTCTCCATAGTGGCTGTATCAGTTTACATTCCCACCAACAGTGCAAGAGGGTTCCCTTTTCTCCACACCCTCTCCAGCATTTGTTGTTTGTAGATTTTCTGATGACGCCCATTCTAACTGGTGTGAGGTGATACCTCATTGTACTTTTGATTTGCATTTCTCTAATAATTAGTGATGTTGAGCAGCTTTTCATGCACTTCTCGTCCATCTGTATGTCTTCTTTGGAGAAATGTCTATTTAGGTCTTTTGACCATTTTTGGATTGGGTTGTTTGTTT
>NC_041223.1:48906950-48908378 GCF_002837175.3 Physeter macrocephalus
TGTGTCCCTAGGTCTGAAGTGGGTCTCTTATAGACAGCATATATATGGGTCTTGTTTTTGTATCCATTCAGCAAGCCTGTGTCTTTTGGTTGGAGCATTTAATCCATTCACTTTTAAGGTAATTAGCGATATGTATGTTCCTATGACCATTTTCTTAATTGTTTTGGGTTTGTTTTTGTATGCCCTTTTCTTCTCTTATGTTTCCCACTTAGAGAAGTTCCTTTAACATTTGTAGAGCTGGTTTGGTGGTGCTGAATTCCCTTAGCTTTTGCTTGTCTGTAAAGCTTTTAATTTCTCCGTCAAATCTGAATGAGATCCTTGCTGGGTAGAGTAATCTTGGTTGTAGGTATTTCTCTTTCATCCCTTTATATATGTCTTGCCACTCCCTTCTGGCTTGCAGAGGCTTGTAGAGTTTCTGCTGAGAAATCAGCTGTTAACCTTATGGGAGTTCTCTTGTATGTTATTTGTTGTTTTTTCCTTGCTGCTTTCAATGACTTTTCTTTGTCTTTAATTTTTGCCAGTTTGATTACTGTGTGTCTCAGCATGTTTCTTCTTGGATTTATCCTGTATGGGACTCTCTGTGCTTCCTGGACTTGGGTAGCTATTTCCTTTCCCATGTTAGGGAAGTTTTCGACTATAATCTCTTCATATATTTTCTCTGGTCCTTTCTCTCTCTCTTCTCCTTCCGGGACCCCTATAATGCAAATATTGTTGCGTTTAACGTTGTCCCAGAGGTCTCTTAGGCTGTCTTCATTTCTTTTCATTCTTTTTTCTTTATTCTGTTCTGCAGCAGTGAATTCCACCATTCTGTCTTCCAGGTCACTTAACCGTTCTTCTGCGTCAGTTATTCTGCTATTGATTCCTTCTAGTGTATTTTTCATTTCAGTTATTATATTGTTCATCTCTGTTTGTTTGTTCTTTAATTCTTCTAGGTCTAAATTAAACATTTCTTGCATCTTCTCACCTTTGCCTCCATTCTTTTTCCGAGGTACTGGATCATCTTCACTATCATTTGGGCAGAGCTCAGTAAAACTTTAAACCACTTGACTGTTGATGTGTGGGGCTGGTTTCACTCCCTGTTGGTTGTTTGGCCTGAGGCAACCTAACAGTGGAGCCTACCTGGGCTCTTTGGTGGGGCTAATGACAGACTCTGGGAGGGCTCACGCCAAGGAGTACTTCCCAGAACCTCCGCTGCCAGTGTCCTTGTCCCCACGGTGAGCCGCAGCCACCCCCACCCCTGCAGGAGACCCTCCAACACTAGCAGGTAGGTGTGGTTCAGTCTCCCCTGGGGTCACTGCTCCTTCCCCTGAGTCCCGATGTGCACACTACTTTGTGTGTGCCCTCCAAGAGTGGAGTCTCTGTTTCCCCCAGTCCTGTCGAAGTCCTGCAATCAAATCCCACTAGCCTTCAAAGTCTGATTCTCTAGGA
>NC_041223.1:48908708-48919118 GCF_002837175.3 Physeter macrocephalus
CGTCTCATTGTGGCTTCTCCTTTGTCTTTGGATGTGGGGTATCTTTTTTGGTGAGTTCCAGCATCTTCCTGTCGATGATTGTCCAGCAGCTAGTTGTGATTCTGGTGTTCTCACAAGAGGGAGTGAGAGCACGTCCTTCTACTCCGCCATCTTGGTTCCTCTCCCACAAAAGTACTCCTAGCTCATTTTTATTACCTTTAAAAGGATTTTATTTTATTTTATTTATTTATTCTTTTTAAACATCTTTATTGGAGTATAACTGTTTTACAATGGTGTGTTAGTTTCTGCTTTACAACAAAGTGAATCAGTTATGCATATACATATGTTCCCATATCTCTTCCCTCTTGCGTCTCCTAATTTGCACTTTGGGAGTGGGTTTCCGGTCTGTGTTTTATTCCCGTCCTACCACTAATCTCTTCATGACATTTTTTTCTTAGATTAAAAGGATATTATTTTAAAGTCATCTGATCACCATCTCATTCTCTATTTTAGCTTCCTCTCCATCCCTACTCCCACCACTATCCTTGGTGACGTCAAAATCCAGATCGATGAGTCCACCAGCTCTCAGACCTCCAGTTCCTTGAACTTCTCCTGTCCAACAAGCTTTTCCTCCCATCCACCTCTGTAATCCCTAGTATGACCAGACCCAGATCTTGTCATCACTAAGAGTACCGATCCCAAATCCCAGTATCAAGCACCTCCCTCCCTGAGCACCACCTCTTATCTCACTTACTCTAGAAGGCACACTCCACCAATTCTCTAGCCATGCCAAAACCTCCTCCATCTCATTTGCCCTTCCTTCCTTAAGGAGCTAAAATTATCAGTATAATCATTCTTTGCAAACACCCTTTACTTCCATACCTACCTCTTCCCCTGTTGTACTCACCTGAGAATTCTAATCCCTTAACCCTCTAAACCCAAGTACCCTCAGCATCATGGCCACACCAGAGAAGCCAGTATGGCTGGTGGGAAACCCACCTCCCCTTCTGTCAGTCTGGCTGGTGAATTTGCTTCATGCTTCGCTGAAAATCAGGAACAAAGAGAGGATAATTCCCCTCATCTTTCCTCCACAAAGCTACCAGTCTACCTGCATGTGTATCTACACTTCTACCTTCCTTCCTATTATAATTAGTGAAACGTCCCTTCTCCTGTCAAAGTTTAATCCCTCCACCTATGCTCTGAATCCCATCCTTCCTCTGCTCAAAAACATGGTTGCTGGGTTTCACTCCCAAACTGTGCCCTCTCTCTTCTGTTTTGCCCAATTCTTACTCTTTACTGAATCATTACTGCCAACATAGAAACATACTCTAGTGTCTCCTATCTTTTAAAAATTAAAAAGAAGAAAAGCCCTGCTTACATTCCCTCTAATCTCTGCCCCATTACTCTGCTTCACAGCAATACATCTCAAGAGTCATTTACAGTTGCTGTTTCCACCTTCCAGCCACCCACTGTCTACTGTACTCAACCCACTCCAAATGGGATTCCATGTCCCTTCACTGAGACTATTTTTGTCCAAGTCATTAGCGACCTCAACATAGCCAAAACCATGGTTGTTTCTCTCTCCTCAGTTTTGTTAGCCCTGCCACTAATTACCCTTCCCTCTATTTTTAAACACTTGGAGCTCCTGTCCTGGGTTCTCCAATACCCCACTCATCTGATTCTTCTCCTTCCTCCATGGCCATTTCTTCTCAGCCAACTTGGCTAGCTTTGCCTCTGCATGTCCACTATGTGGTAAATATTTTAGGCTCGGCAGGCCACCTAAAACTGTTCTCCCTTATTCTTCTTTGTTTAGTTTGGTTTTATGTTTTTTAGAACTCTTTAAAAATGTAAAAAATATTCCTAGTGGGGAGCTGTATAAAAATAGCCCTCAGGCCACACTTGGCCCTGGGCCATGTTGGTCCCTGCTCTGGATAACGAATGGCTCAGTGCTCAGTCCTGGGCCCTTTTATCTACTTATACTCTCTCCCTAGTTGATCACAATGAATCCCATGACTTTAAAGAACAATTAGATGCATGATTCCACAATGTGTACCTCTAGCTCTGAGACCTCCAGCGAGTTCCAAGCTTCTATATCCAAATGCTTACTTGACGTTTTCAAGTAAGAACTCAGCGTGGTATGTAGCTAAATCACAATTTCATCTACCACTTAGATGTGTAATAGGCATATCAAACTTAACATATTCTGAATAACACCCTCTTCCCTAGTTTCACCTACCTCAGTAACTATCACAATCCAGTTGCTCAAATCAAAATTCTGGAGTCCTTCTTGATTTCTCCTTTCCCCTCACTCCCATTTCAACAAGACCTGTTGGCCCAACTCCAAACCGAATCCTGATATCTGACCACTACCCTCTTCTCTGCTGCTACTCTTGAGTATGAGTCCAAGTCTCCTCATCTCCAGCATGGACTTCTGAAAGCCTCCTGCTGATTCATTTGCCTCCACACCTGCCCCTCAAGATCCATTCTCTATGCAGCAGCAGAACAATCCTGTAAAAACATAGTCAGATAACATTATTTATCCCACACAAAACCTCCAGTGATACTTAAAGTAAGAAACAAACTCATGCTACATGGCCCATGAGGCCCTAAGTGACCTTACTCTGGCCCACCTCTCTGACCTCATGCCCACTCTCTCCCTCCTCACTACACTTCAGCCCACTCCTGTTCATACTCTCCAACTCCTCCCTGTTTTTCAAACACACCATACTTTTTCTTGCCTCAGGACTTTTGTACCTGCTATCCCCAGACCTTCAAATGGCTAGTGTCCTTGTGAACATTCAGTCCAAGTGGCTCACTTGCCCTCAGTCACTCTAACCCATCATACCTGTTATCTTTTATTCAAAATATTTTTTATTCCCTGAAATTAGCTTGTTCACTTATTTAACCACTTGTTTTATTTATTACTGTATATTCCCACTAGATTGTAAATTCCTTGAGAGTAGAGACTTTGTTCATAGCTATGTGTTCTATCTCCTGAAAGAGTACCTGGCATATAGTGGGTACACAATGAATATTTGTTGAGCAAATTAATGAGTAAAGGTAGAATATCCATGGTAATTTTTCTACTTAAACAACTAAAAACTTTTTTTTTCAAAGTATTGTTCCCCAGATGACCAACCAAATGGACTACAGCCTTAATACTGTAGTCATAACATAAACCCTATGTGCTAGGAACTATGCTACATTTTGGGAGTATAAAAATAAATTAAACATAGTCCCTGGGCTTCCCTGGTGGCGCAGTGGTTGAGAGTCTGCCTGCCGATGCAGGGGACATGGGTTCATGCCCGGTCCGGGAATATCCCACATGCCGCAGAGCGGCTGGGCCCGTGAGCCATGGCCGCTGAGCCTGCGCGTCCGGAGCCTGTGCTCTGCAACGGGAGAGGCCACAGCAGTGAGAGGCCTGCATACCGCAAAAAAAAAAAAAAAAAAAAATAGTCCCTGCCTTCTAAGATTATATAATCTGGTGGGTGGAATAGTAATGTGAAATCATTACAGTCGTGTGGCACGTGGATAATTGAAATATGTGGCAACGCAGCTCACCCTAGAGAGGTTAGAGATGGCTTCATAAAGGAAGTGGTATCTGAGCTGAATTTGGAAGGATGAGTAGAACTTTTCCAGGTGGATCAGACAAAAAACAAAGAGAAGTTACTCCAGACAGAGAAAATATGTGAAAAGGCACAGGTGCCAGAAAAAATTACAGAGCATGAAAACAACAATCAGTCAAGTTTGGACCATGGGATGCAGTTGGGTGGGAAGTGGTAAGAAATGATGAAATTGGTAAGAGGAGGAGTCAGTTGCTAAAGCCTTGCTTAGAATTGGATTTGTTCATGCAAAGCAAGTGGCTGATTTTGAGAAAGGAAATAATATGATCAGATTTGCTTAATAGAAAGTTCACCATTCCTGCAAGGTGGTGGGAAATGGATCAGAAGACTAAAAGGCTGGGTTCAGAGAAAGGAGTTAGATCGCTCAGACAGGAAAGGGCTGAGTCTAGCCCCTAGGAACACCAGCTTTGAAAGTCTTCTGCCTGGCCAGAGAAATAGGAGACCGGGAGAGAGCAGCATCACAGAAACTGGGGAAAAAGAGGGTTTTAAGGCAGAGACTGTGACCAGCACTGTCACAAACCAGAGACAGATCCGGTAAATACAGGAAAGTGTCTAATGGACCTGGCAGTATGGGGTCTGACATTGGGAACCTTGGGGCAAGAACCATTTCTGTGGTGAGTACTTCAACAACACAAGAGAAGAAGCTGCAGGGGAAGCTAGAGTCAAGTAATTGTTTGTTTGTTTGTTTGTTTTTTAGTAGGAACTTAAGCATATTTATATCTGAGAAGAGCCAATAGCTAGGGAGCAAGAAAATAGAAAACAGGGGCACTGAGAAAATAGGGGAGCGTGCCTTGTACAGAAAAGGAACACTTTTCATCTTAAAATATGAGGAAGATGTAGCTATAAGTAAGTGTATAGGGTTGGCTGGGGAGGGAGCTGGGGGGTGGTAGCAAAGAGTTGGGGAAACTCCTGGTCGTCCGTGTTGGAGGCTCTTAGGGGCTATCAAAAAATGGTCCCCTTTCAGCACCCAAGTTCTAAACAAGTTGAAAAATAAACAGTAAATATTACGACCAAGAATATCACCTTTATTTCAGCTAAATTGAGGGTGTGGCTTCTTAAGAGATCTCTTAGCCAAGTGGGATCGTTGATACTCAATCCCAGAATTAGGCAGGTCTGCCCAAGGGGACTGGCAACACCGCAGGGTTCCTGGGGCAGGGAGGGGCTTCTGCCCAGGACAGCTTTCACTGTGTGCAGGAGCACAGGGAAACTCAGCTTTCTGCTAGCTGCTTGCTCCCAAGAGCAGAAGGGTGGAGTTGCGCAGGCTCTGTATAGTTTTCCCCTAAATTGACCAAGCAAATAAACCGCTCCTCCTCTCAGGGCAGAATAAGGAAAAGGTGGAAAGGCCTGTAGTTCCACTAATTGAGCTGCCTTCATAGGGAGGGAGCATCACATTGGAAGCTGGAAAAAAGTGTTCCCACTAACAATTAGCTTATGTCTCCTAAATAAAAAAGAAAATAAAGTGACCTGATGAGAATCGGAAAGGGGTGGGGGAAGGAATTGTTATTGGCTTTGGAATGGTGACAGTGTTTAGAGTCACTATGTGAGTGACCGGGAGAGCAAATTCTTTTCAGTGTTGAGGGCCCAGACAAGGCTGGAAGTCATAGGTTTTCAGCAGCATCCTGTGCGTGGTCTTTAGCTAAGATCATAGGTCTACTGTTGAATTGAAAATTAAGAGAGGTCATGTTACAAGGTGAGTGTCAGGAAGAGTAGTCAGCAAAAGAAATGCAGCTGAGAGGTCAGATAAGATGAGAACTGAATGATACCCATTAGGTTTAGTAACTCAGAAATCGTTAAGTGAATTTCTGTGTTGGTGGAGTATTGAGGTAAAATCCAGACTGGAATAGGTCAAAAGCGTGAATTTAAAGATGATGAGATAGAGATAGCATACAGAAACACTTTTTTCGGGGGGGGGGGGTCTATTTTGCTATGAAAGGGATAAAAAAGTAGGGTAATAACATTAGGGAGAAGTGTGGACAATGGAGGGTTTCTGTTTAGTTTCCTTTTCAGATGAGAGATGGCAGAGCATGTTTGAATTTTAGGGAAGCAACCAGTAGAGAAGGAGTTGAAGATGCAAGTAGATAAATATCTATGTATAACCTTTTAGGCTCTTGTAGATCTGTCCTGCAACTTACTGAACTTCATAGTAAGGAGGAATAGAGATTATCTTTGGTGCTCCCTGGGAAAAATATTTTAAGTCCCTCTAAATTCAATTCTTTTTTAAATATTTTCTTTAGAATGCATCAGGGATTTATGCTGAAATAGATGGAGCCAAAAATGAACTACAAAGAAAACTATCCAACCTAAGCAACCTCAGTCATGATTTAGTTCAGGAGGCTGTTGACCATGCACAGAACCTTCAACAAGAGGCTGATGAATTGATCAGGTAATATCCTGGTTTTAGAAATGCAAGCATCTTTATAGGCTGAGTAACTTATTTTTATTCAATTTCACATGACAGGGTTGCTGGGATACAGTGTTAGCAGTTTGGTTTTAGAGGTGGGTTTGCTTATTTTTTTTTCTGTTTGTTGGTTGGCCAGGCTGAGAGCCAATTATTGTTTATTGCAGTTGCTTTGGGGAGACAGTTTTTCGATTTTAAAAAATCTGTCAGATTAGAGATCTGTGTTGTGGGAGGGGTAGTTCTGTTCCACATTATTGATAAGATAACCTAACACATTTTAGTTATAGGGATATAACTGCTGCCCAAAGTAGTATCAAGTAAGTCAGATCCCTCTGCAAGGTCTAATTCTGCCATCATCACCTATTTATTTCAGAGACAGCATTAGCTTTCCACACCCAAGTGTCTTAAGTAAAACTGGTTGGAAGTTGGCAATATGTGGGACTTGTGGCAGATACTCCAGCCACTCCACAGTGCCCAGCAGGAACTATTTGATTTCAACACCTGTGAAGAGAAAAATCAATTGATAATTTTCCTTGCAGTATCTAGAAGAGAGTCCTAAGCACTCATTTAATGTTAATTGAAATGTACTAAAAGATTGGCATTGAATTCATGACCCTGAAAAAATAGGTAAATAATGAGATCATTATAGAGAAAGGTTGCAAGTCTGGCAATTAGAAACAAGGATCGTGAAGGTCATGAATAAAATAAGACCCTGTATTCACTTCTGTTCAAAACTTAAATCACCTTTCTTTCCTGATTGCCAAGGGCAGGGGTGGGAGTGGGGATGGAGAGATCATGGGTAAAACCTTGGTATGTGAGATGGTGTTGTATCCAGCTCAGTGTCATACTCCCAGGAAATGTGCTTTTGATCAAGCCGATAAAGTGGAACTTGGAGAAAATACTAGTTTTGGTAACAACTGTATTGGTAGATTATTATTTTTGAGATTAATTCTGTGGCTCTCTTCGTTGTTCTTTTGTCATTTAGTAACTACATCCCATTGAATGGGATCCCAACACAGACCTTCTCAACCCTGCAGCAAACAGTGTTCTAGCTAGAACTTCTAAGGAAGTTACCCCATGCTTTACATGAAACATAATCAGAAATATCAATCACCCTGAAGTCCCTTTTTTATGTATAGCATATTTCTGACTACATATAGTCAGGAAAACATCCAAATTTATAGACGTCTTCCCTTCAAAATGTGAATATTTTTCAGCATCTGTCTGGTGTACCGTACCCAGTGATTTGCATGTTTTGCCTCAAACAGAGATAAACATAATTCATCAAGAAGCTTCCATTTCAAAAGCACATCTTTATTTTGTATATTGATGTAGTACCTGTTTTGTGCCTAGTAATGAAAACAAAGTAATAAAGGCTTTTTGTTTCAAGCTCTTTGATATATCTGCTCACCACTCTAGCCAGCAAAATTTTTAAATATTAATAAATATTGGTAACATTTTATACCTTTTATCCCTTTCTTTTAAAACTTCCTCAGGTTTTACTCTCTGTGCCATTTCTGAGAACAGGGGGTTGTGGGGAGATTTAAGTAGCAGGCATTTGGATCAGAATTTCCTCTGCAGAACAGGGCTGCGTTATGACCTTCATGGGCCATAAAAAATTTTTTTTAATTATATGTCATCACTACATTGGTATAAAGGCTAATGTAATCATTATCGTTTTCCTCATTTTTTTCTTCTGATTTTAAAAAAGTTCACATGAAAGCATCTTTGTGGGCCCCTGAATGGTTGTCAGCCCTACTGCAGAGGAGCCAGAATGATGATGAACTCGGACAAAAAACAAGAAAGTTGCCAAGGAAATACAGAGGAAGTTCCTCTGAGCCTAAGCCGGTGTACAGGGACTGAAACTGGTTGGAGGAGGCTGAGAAACAATTGGCTGAGCTCAATAGGTCAGGGTGGTGTGAAGAGAGGAGCCAGTGTAGGATCTGCAGTGTCATGTACTGCATCACAGAGAATCTTCTGAGAAGTAACTGATGAATAAAGTGATACTAGTCATCAATTTCTGGAATTGGGAAAAAAGTATGGAACTGGTGGATTTAAGACTGAATAAAATTAAGACAAAGGATTTAGGATGAGCTGCAGAAGAGGGGGCTGGAGTTTGTATTATAGAGGAAGAAGTGTTTGTCAATAATATGAATTATTGTGTGGATACACTTACAGTTTGAAATTTCCATTTAGGAAATGGTTTAGGTATAATAAATCCTGAGATTTACTGGATGCCAGGCATGGAACCAAGCATTACACATATTTTATCCCTGTTAGACCTCATATGATTCCTCTGAGGCACATACTGTTATTAACCCCTATGTGAGGGTGTCCAGTGCATCATGGGTGTCAGTAAATGTTAGAGGAACCTTACAGGGGCCAGAAGGGACAAAGGCAGAGAACGTGGTGTCAGGGCAGGGGTGGTTGTGAGATGAGGCTGTGCACTTAAGCGGGGGCAGCTGGGCCTCAGGAGTGAGACAGACCTTAACCATGTTTGCCCTGGACAAGCTATGCACCCTTCCTCAGAGCCTCAGCAACTTTTATGGAAAAAGGAATAACAATATCAACTTCATGGGTGTGGTAAGATTTAGAGACATAATATATGGAACGGGGCTAGGCCAGTATCTGTACATGATGCTCAATATATGTTATAACCTTTCTTAAAGAAAAATGTGATCTGTTATATAAAAGAAGGAAAAAAGATTGAATAGAGTAAAACCAACTAATATTTAACACCAGCTGAGGTTATGCACCCTCTCCAAGGGCCTTAGTTTCTTTGCCAGGGAGGGAATAACAGTGCTGATTCGGGTAAGCAGCAGGTGGGGATGATTGTGGGTTCATTCTTCTGCCCGACGCCACCACGTAAACAAACTCTTGAGTAAAAAGGTGCAGAGGCTGTTTTTAAATCAGCCTTTCCTTTCCCTGAGGCTACTGCCAGGCAGGCAGTTGCCAAGGAGCCAAAACAAGGTGAAGCCTTGAGGGAACCAAAAGTAGAGGAATGCAAAGAAAATGTGCCCTTAGGAAAGGCAGCTGGGAAAACCTTGCCCAGCCAGGTAACTTTAAATAACAGGAAGGAAGTATCTTTGGTCCCAGAAGTACTCCAATCAGGCCCTAAAAATGGCCCTATTTCCCAAGGAGGTAAGAAGGAGAAATAATGCCACGTTTGTTTACTAACAGGAATTTGCACAGTTCAGATGTGAATGGGCTGGTACAGAAGGCTTTGGACGCGTCAAATGTCTATGAAAATATTGCCAATTATGTTAGTGAAGCCAACGAAACAGCAGAACAGGCTTTGAACATCACTGATCGAATTTATGATGTGAGTATTCCCTTACTTTAACATTCATTTATACGTTGCCTTTTCCTGGCTTATGACTTTTCTGTTTCCTAATGTCATCTGTTGAGCTTCCAATGTAATACAAATGGCAGAAAGGGCAGGAGAACTAAGAAAAGACCATTTTATTTATGTTATGAATGTTTCAGTAATGCAGGTTCTTCAAGATGTGTCATACTCCAATCAGCAAATGCCAGTTTCTTTGACAGCTTTTTTAAACCAAAGTCCCTGAATAAAAAATATTTAAGACTAGTTCCTGCTGATAGAAAAGATACTTTATGCATACATTCAGATTTCCTCAACTCAAAAATTGTTTATTCAATAGCTTTTTCATGACAAGCACTTTGGTGGGCCCTTGGCCAAGCAGTATTCCAGGTTCACTGAATTTTCCTCAAAAACCATTTATCTTGAAAATGTCAAGGATATTATTTTCTCATGTTCACATTTGACTTGATTTTGAGCTATGAAAATGAAGCTGTATGAATTTTGCTTGGTGTTTAGCAGATAAACTGCATCATTTAAATCCTAGAATGATGAAAAGTTGATTTCTTCTGCTGTCATTCTTACTCTCTCCATCCAATTTCCTTGTAGGCTGTGAGTGGGATTGATACGCAAATCATTTACCATAAAGATGAGAGTGAGAACCTCCTCAATCAAGCCAGAGAGCTGCAAGCAAGGGCAAATTCTAGTAAATATCTTCTCTTTCCTGTCTTCCTTCTGATTTATAGCTGCTTCCCTCCTTTCACACAGTGTTTCTGCATATAAACAGAGGTTTCAAAATGCTAGGATTAAAGAATAAATTATATTTCATCTGAATAATAAAAAAGCAAGTATTAGATATTTTCAAATAAATTGTGGTTTAAAAAAATTCCATGTTGGGGCTTCCCTGGTGGCGCAGTGGTTGAGAATCCGCCTGCCGATGCAGGGGACATGGGTTCGAGCCCTGGTCTGGGAGGATCCCACATGCCACGGAGCAACTAGGCCCGTGAGCCACAACTACTGAGCCTGCGCGTCTGGAGCCTGTGCTCCGCAACAAGAGAGGCTGTGACAGTGAGAGGCCCGCGCCCCGCGAT
>NC_041223.1:48919688-48992459 GCF_002837175.3 Physeter macrocephalus
CTGGAGCCTGTGCTCCACAACAAGAGAGGCTGTGACAGTGAGAGGCCCGCGCCCCGCGATGAAGAGTGGCCTCCGCTCACCACAACTAGAGAAGCTCTCGCACAGAAGCGAACACCCAACACAGCCAAAATAAATAAATTAATTAATAAACTCCTACCCCCAACATCTTCTTTAAAAAAAAAAAAAATTCCATGTAGTAAAATTACATGGAAACATATAGTTATCCAACATATAGTGGATATTCTTGCTAATCAAAAAGGCTAATTAATAGAAACCTACTATGAATGTCAATTTTCAAGGAGATAGTACCATAAAATACACTTTAACACTAAAATTATATTGCACATAATGTAACCTTCCTTGAACAATTCAGAAGGCCCTTTAAAATTTTACCATGAAGGGATGGGTCAGCACTGTGAGAGTCAGGAGAACAGGGTACCACAAAGCCATCTGGTTTTTTGCACTTTCTTGTAGTTTGTGTTATACAAGTTTGCTGTATTTAGGACAAGCCTAATGACCATATGGAAAAAAGCATTTCCAAAGGCTGGTGTCTGCACCTGCTAAATCAAGCACATCCCAGAGTGGGAGAGGGAGGAAAAACTAAAAGTGAAATCATTTCAGTTAGTTTTGAATCTTATGAGTTACTCTTGAAAACAATCAAACTAAGAATTGTACTAAACCTTACTCATCTCTGAGGTAATGAGCTCATTCCTAAGGATATTCGAGCATTGACTAATGAGGTTGGAAATCCATTATCTAGCTAACTTCTACTGCCTAAAAACAAAGACCAAGTTTGAAACTGAAAATTTCATGTGATTTTATCAAAGCAATTAACCTGAAGTCTAACTGTACATTTTCTCTCTTGTTTAAATGTAGAGCCATTATGTAGAGAAAATAAATGCATTTTTTTTCATATGCAGACTATTTAACTATTTAATTACCATAAAGCAGCTATTATCTGTGTAAACAGACAATAAAAATGCTGTTTCTTCATTCTAATTAATTCATTATACAAGTTTAGTCTTAAACATGCTCTTTAGAAAAGAATTAGGATGTTAGCAGTAAAGAATTAGAATACTTATAGTAAAATATTTTTGGATAAATGTTGTCATATGTATGTATTGCTTTTGTTTGTGAAGACCAGAGTATGTGGGTCTTCACGATGCAGTGACTTAAGTATTTTATTCTCCTTGATAATTTGCAAGGTATTTTCTCAATCCTGTCATTACTGATTTGTTGAACCTCATGAAAGCAATTTTTCTATTCTGATAATGCTGTCTCTTCAAAGTTCCATATTTTATGTGTAGATAAATCTCTCTGCTTTGGTCTCTTTGAATATTTTTCAGATCTGGTCACCTATTTCATGATATTGTTTGGTTAAATCCCTTCATATGTTTATTTGCCAAAGGGACACTGATGGGGAGTTAGGACTGTGTGGATCAGAACTTGCCTCCCTTTAGAAAATATGCATGTTTGTAATATAAATTCAGATTTTCAAATTGAACCATATTTCATCTATTGAGTTACACTGTAATTTCAGATTACTGTTAATTCATTTCCAAATGAATTTCAATGATCAGTAATCTTTATTTACCAGATTTCCTTTTTTTCATTATCTATATCAAATAGCCATCTGTAATAAACTCAGGAAGCTGCTGTCTTTTAAAATCTTCTACTGAATTAATTTGTAAAATGAAAAATGTCTATGTAAGACAGTGAGTTCCAAATAGGACAGACTTTTTATGAAGCATTTCTTCTTATAAACATCCAGCCCCAAATAGACTTTCTTTCTCCTATTTTATCAAAAACTCCAAATATAGTTAAATATATTCTTTCTCAGTATATCAGCCAGTGTTTTTTGCAGTAACAAGACCCAAAAGGAAGAGCTGAATAGATTGCTTGTATCACAATATTCAAAAATTGAAACTAAAAGAGGGAGAGAGGGTGCAAAACAACAACAAATTATGTTTAAGACCCTCCTTGAATTCTGGGAAATTATTGGCACTACCCAGAGGAAACAAGAAAGAAATGCTTGGACTTTGGTTACATTGTACTTGGTACAAGTACATTGACAAAATCAACTAAGCATCACCCATATATACCCATTATGTACATGTATGGGGAAAAGATAACTGAACAATAAACCAAGCACACCAAGACTATATAATTGAAAAGAGACAGTACACCATGGGAGAGTATATATTTGCAAGCCCATTGGAGAGAAAGGAAAGAAGGGGAAGTGAAGAAATTATTTTTTTGTTTGTCAAGAAACATACATTTCCTGATGCTTTGGAAGTAAAGCATGAAACAAGAATTCTTGGGAAAGTTGATCCTTCAGTTCAGGTGACAAGATATTACATCATGACTTGTTTTGATTTGTGCCAAGGTAGCACCAGTTAGGGTCTATGCTACAAGTACATTTTCAAGAATAATTTTTTAAGAAAAAGACTAATTATCAAAACTGATGCAAGAACGAATAGAAAATCTGATAGAACTGTATGTACATACATATGTATAATAAATCTAATCAGTAATTAAGCCCTCCCACAAAGAAATCTCAAGGCTCAGATGGCTCCACCAGTGAATTCTCCAAAACACTTAAAGAAGAAGTAACACCATTAGTACATAAATTCTTCCAGAAAATAGAAAAGGAGGAAATACTCTCTTTTTTCTATGAAGCCAACAAAACTTAGATATCAAAACCTAAGGACGTTATAAACAAGGAAAAATATAAGCCAAATTCTCTCTTAAATAACAGAGATGTGAAACTCCTAATCAGGATATTAGCCAGTCAAATCTAGCATACATAGAAATGGTAATACATGACCAAGTTAGGTTTATTCCAGGATTTCAATGATATTTTAACGTTTAAAACATCAGTAGCAATTCACCACATTTACAGAACATAGGAGAACATTCATATGCTTATCTCACTACATGCAGGAAGATCATTTAACAAAACTCGCTACCCACTCATGTTTTAAAAAAACTCATAGCAAACTAGGAATAGAAGGAAACTTCCATAATCTAATAAAGAATAATAAAATAATATTCAACAAACCGATATTCATACTGAAATATTGAAAGCTTTTCCATTAAGATTGGAAATAAAACAAGGATTCCCCACATTATCGATTCAATGTGTAAATATCCAGTTTAATTCTATGTAAAACAATTAGAAATTAACTTTTTTTAAAATAACACCATTTGCAATAACATAAATTACCTAGGAATAAATCTGATGCAAGATGCTAAGATCTTTACACATAAAACTATAATACGCTACTGGAGAAATTAAAAGATGATCTAAATAAATGATGATCAAAATGAGAATTTAGATCTAGGGAAGAATAAATAAAAACTGTGTTCATTAAGTGGAAGACTTGAATTTGTAAAAATAACAGTTTCTGCCAAAATTTATCTATAGATTCAATATAATCTCAATTAAAGTACCAGAACTGTATACACATATACAGAATGCTTTTAGAATTTCTTTGGAAATGGGGGTGGATGGGAGTAGGCAAGAATAGCCAGCACAGTCTTGAATTTAAAAAAAAAAACTGGAAGACTTAAACTACCCAATATCAAAACTTACAACTGTACAAAAATTAAGATAGAGATACAAAGATATAAAAAAAATTACAATACTCTATCATTTCTTTTGAATAAAGCTTAAAAATAGACACAACTAACGGACAGAGATAGGATTCAGAATAGTGGTCACCTTTGGGTAATCATGGAGGTCCCAGGAAACCATAACGGGCTAATAATGCTTTTAAAAATGCTTTTCTTGACCTGGGCGCTGGTTATATTTTGTGTTCAGTTTGTGAAAATTCATCAAGCTGTACACTTATAATTGTGTACCCTTCTCTAGATGTGTGTTGTGTATCAATTAAAATTTATTAAAACAATCAAGAAAAAATAATTATTCTTATCTAACCAGTTATCACCATAAGTATAGATAGATCTTTTCAGCTTTTTATCAGTTGTGCTGCTCGTGGTTGTTAGTCACAGCAGTGCTATATTTTTCAATCAAAAAAGTTAGCCATTATCTGTACATCCGTATGAGTTACTTTATGACATCCTAAATCACTCCCAAGCAGTGTTACAAGTTTTCTGCAATCCTTTACCTCTGAGTTGAAATGCCGCTTTCCAGAATTGGTGTTCTATGTTTATATCATATTCAGAATATTGCAGATGACTTAGTGGTACAAACCAGAATTTTCTTTGTTGCAATGGAGATTTCTTTCCTGGCATCTTTGCCCTACTTGTACTTTTTTTGGCTTCTTCTCCACAGGCAGTGACGAGGCAGTGGCTGACACCAGTAGGCGCGTGGGTGGAGCCCTAGCAAGGAAGAGTGCCCTCAAAAACAGATTAAATGATGCCATTAAGAGACTACAAGCCACAGAGAGAGGTGAGGCTCTCAGGGAGAACTTAAAGCTCATCTGTTTGTTCACTAGGTAAACCTTTGAGGAAAGAGTAGGTGATTCTTTGCTTATTAATCTTTGTATAAATAAATATTGCTTTCTGATGACAAAAGAAACTATGTTTATCTCACTCACACACATACACACAAAAGTTCTGGAAAATAATAAAAGCTGTAGTCACATCACCTAGGGGTGACAATTAAATTTGAGAGCATTTTCCTCCAATCTTGTATATATGTGTGTGTGTGCACGCATGCATGTCAATGAGATCATGATGTTTATACTATTTGGTAACCTACTTTCTTGTGAACATCCTTTTTCATTAACAAATATGCCCTAATTTGGTTATTGGGTTTCTCTGGCCCCAGCAGTAAACAGCTGCTCTCTGTTACGTGCCACGTCGTTCTTAGAGTGCAAGCAGGGAGACCACTGAGCCAGAGAGAAAAACAAGAGCACTCATGCTGCCTAATCTGGAACTACAGTGGTATCTTAGAAAGATGTGATTGGGCGCATAAGTGCTTTTCCCGGTATAGTGAAAGTTAACACATTGCTGCTGGATGTGGTGTTTCACTACCCAGAGCAAATTCAGCTACAGAACTACAGGATGCCAAAGCCCTGGCCAGAGGGGTGTCATCAGCATCATCAGAGCTACCACATGCTAAGCACTGGGCTGTGTTTTACAAACATTATCTCATGTGGGAAAGTATTGCTGTTGCCTTTAGGCTGATGTGAACCCTGAAGCTTGTCAAGGTTGGGGAACTTGCTCCAAAAGGCACAGCAACAAAAAGAAGCAGACCCAGGATTCAAAGCTACATCCATCAGAGTTCAGAGCATGTGGGGTTAAGTTAAATGTTTCTCCAGTTAAAAATAATTAAAGCTACAACCTCACCTGTGTGATTTTTAATTGTTTTTATTACAGAAATAATACATGACCATTATAGAAAAATTAGAAAATATAAATAAGAAAAGAGAAAGAAGAGAAATCTTTTATAATCTCATTACCCAGGAAAAAATCATTTTGTTGTAAACTTATATTGTTTATATTTTAAATATATAACTTAACAAAAATTTCACTATAGATCTCTTTTGAAACTTGCTTTTCTTATTCAAAAATACCTTTCCTTATCAATTTACTTCTGTACTAGAGCATCATTTTTATGGCAGAAGGTGTCCCACAAAGAAGAAAGTGATATTTACAATGAATTTCAGACATAGGCATTTTATGAGTTAGTATCTCATACGCATTTTCTATAGCTTCCTCACCAGGTCTCTAACCTGAAGAAATACTACCCTTTTTTAAAAATTTTCCTTTAATTTGGAAATCATTTAAATGAATGACATGATTTTAATGAGACTTTAGAGTCTTTCAAGCTCACTTGTTAATACTATTTACAATATTCTAGTGCACCTGACTTACACCATAATTAACATTTATTTAAAGATCTCGGTTTGGCTGAAAAGCCTGAATTTGAGGTCTCTTTCATCCCAGTGATGAAATGGATATTCATGACCCCATCAAATGTCCTGCTTCTTTGCAAAGTAAATGTCCTTGTGCTCTGTGTGAAGGTGACGCTCAGCAGCGCCTGGGTCAGTCCAAGCTGATCACCGCGGAAGCTAACAAGACCACAATGGAAGTCCAGCAGGCGGCCGCCCCGATGGCTAACAGTCTAACCAGCTGGTCACAGAATCTTCAACATTTTGACTCATCTGCTTACAACACTGCAGTGGACTCTGCCAGAGATGCAGGTATCACTTAGTAACTTCACAATTTGTATCCAATTGAGGAATTGGCCATTAAACCCTACATATCTTTTGTTAAGAAGCAATTTTTTTCATTCAAGTTTTAGATTGGAATATTATAGAAGTTAGCTTAGAAAAGGATAAAAACTTTTGCTCAGTTCATCTATCAATATATATGTATGTATGTGTGTGGACATAGGAAATATATGTATTTCTCATAAATAAACACCAGACAGACTGGTTGAGTCAATTTTTTTCTACGTGAAATAATGGTAACACTTGTTTTTATCAATGTAAGATTGATTCTTTGGGGAAGAAGGGCAATCACCTGTTAGAATAAATATGTTAACAAAATATTGGTTTGCTTTTAGGAAAAAAATTTACTAAACATCACTGCTGTTACTAAACATCATTGCTTTTTCCTTACCTGAGTAAAGCAGGTTATTACCAACAAGTACTGAATATGGCCAAATATAACTTCAGCTTCCCATTAAGAAGTAAAGTCTGTTGGCCAGCTTGAATATAAATATATAGTAATGAAGATGAAATATGTTGATATCTATCTAATTAATTTAGTTATACATAGATATTAAGATCACATATTACTTGAGAATTTTTTTCCAGTCTCATATTTTTATTCCATCTTTTCGTACCTCCTAAATATCAATGTCTTTGTTATGATTAGAACTTCCAGTTCACCAGAATGGTTTTGCAGACCGTATTCCCTTCACTTCCATCTGGATTAAGAGCCAACTTTTTAAATCCACGTATGGATTTGTCCATCGCTAGAAATTCTATCCCAGGGCACAATATCCATTCCTGTAACAGGAAGATAGCTCTTTTACACTCATCTTTTAAGTATATATTCATGAGCCCTTCATGTAACCACTCAATTTCTTTTGAAACTTAATCTTTAAAAAATTTGCCTACATGATATCCAATATTTACATTTGTAAAGATATTGCCTCAGGAATATTTACGAAATCGGTGTTAATTTTTTTTCCTCCTTGTTCAGTCCCATCAGTGATTCCAGTAACCATCTAGAACTAACACTGATTGTGTGCTTTCCTCAAATAGCATTTTGTGGTTCAAAACAAAGTAAATGAAAAAGCATACCATAATATGAGACTTCATAAAGACTCTAAAGGGGCTCCCTTTCTCTGAGAGAATTGAGGGTAGAGAAACCCTGTTTTGAACACAGTTTCATAATCAACATTTAATGTAATGCTTTAAACATACTTTATTGCCTCTGATGTTTAAGACTATTATAACAATAGCCATTTTATAGCATAGCTATTATGGTCAGTGATCCAAATAACAAATATTTACCACTGTATTAACAAATACACTAAATGATAGTAGCTATTATTTACCTGATTTCATTCCTTTTGCTGGAGAAGCACCTTGTTTCTTAAGTACAGAAAAGAGAAGTTTCCTAGGTCCTCACTGACATATTCTCCTGAATCTGAGTTTAGTTTGGCTCCAGGAAGAGGCTTGCTTTTGTTCAGCTGCTAATGCTCAGTGACCATGCCCTACCCTTAGATAGGAGTTTCCCCAAAGATATTTATTTTCAAGTCCAGTGGTTCTCAAACACTAGTGTGCATCGGAATCACCCGAGCCCCACCTCCATGTTGCTGGTCTGGGGACCACACATGGAGAGCCAGTGCTCCAGTCCATGAAACTTTGGAGAAAGTTACGGCATTCTCTGTGTCTGGGGTTCTTTCATCAAGCTGTATCCTTATGATTTGTGCTCTTTTCTCTGTGTGTGTTATACATCCCCCCTCCCCACACAACAAAAAGTAACCCAAAAAGTCAGTAAGGTCTGCTCCTACCATCACCTTTGTCTGGGACCATAAACCATGGCTGCCCATCACCTTGGCACAACTGCCACTTTTCTGGATGCTCCCTTGTTTCTTCCATCTAGCTCTGCCTCTGCTGGGACCACTGCAGTGGCACTCTGATATGTGAACAGGCATTTTGGAAAACAAGATGCCACCTCCTTTTGCCCAGCATTCCTTTTGACCTGTTATATCAGTTATATTAGAAATGCAAGCAGGACTTGTGCTATATAGTGAAATGAACATCTGCATATTTGTCATGGGCCCTGCCCTTTAGAAGTGTACATTATATGTCAGCTTGCTCTGCATACAATTTATAGTTCAATATGTATTATAAATGTCACAAGATAGGAACTGATTATGCTTTGGGCTTAGCTACTAATTTTTCAGAATTAAAAATAATTTCTTATAGTTCTACCAGAAGTAACCATGTATTTGTTGTCTCTTCATCTCATTCCTGAAGTAGACTTAATACCGAGGTATCTACTCAAGTGATTAATTTTTATTAACTGCAGTTGGAAATCTGACAGAGGTTGTTCCTCAGCTCCTGGATCAGCTTCGCACGGTAGAGCAGAAGCGGCCTGCAAGCAACGTTTCTGCCAGTATCCAGAGGATCCGAGAGCTCATTGCTCAGACCAGAAGCGTTGCCAGCAAGGTAACCAGTGAAAGGAGTCGTCATCAGTCACTGGGTGATAATGATAGCGTGAGGCTGAGCTCAGGCTCCTTGGGCAGCTTCCAGAGCTGGAAACTTTCTACTATATTATCCAACTTGGTAGTTCTCAGCTCCATCCGTTCATTTGAATCACGTGAGGAGCTTTGAAAACCAAACCAATTCCTGGTCCCAACCTCAAAGCAATACTCATGCTCTCTAGAGGAAGGCCTCAGAACCTGTATTTTTTTGAAGCTCCTCAGTGTTTCTCATGTGTAACCAAGATTAAGAAGCACACATTTACCCTAGTCAACAAAGCTCGTAGAGCAAAAGCAGTCAAGGAAAGCCAACCCCACTAAAAGACTCAATTTTATTATTATTATTATTATTCATTATCCTAACAGCTGTCTTTGTGCAGTTACTATATGGAATAATCTTGCTCATCTACCTCTTCAAAGAATTCTCTAGTGCAACATAGATGATATGAAGCTTTTACTGACCTCTCTACAGCCTTAACACATAGCAGCTAAACTGAACAATTTCAACAAAGACCCCATCCTGAGATGCTATACAGAAGCAACACAACACCATAACTAGTGCCGGCATTGATGGGAAATATCCTGACACAGCAATTAACATTTACAGTGTGGCAAAACGTGGCTTGTTCTTGGCCCCCTTTCTGATTTGTTTTTTTATTAATTTATAGACCAGCATTATTTTTTACAACCAAATTATATGGTTTTATTTTTTCAATTGAGAGTCAGCCTGAACAGACTGTTGGTCCTAATTACTGACAGAATTAAGAACTGGAAATCAACTATTTTGTAATGAAGGAAATTATTATTGGTAAGTATACCCAGCTTTTAAATGATATATGATCATTGGTCCCACACCACAAATCACCTTTTTTAGATACCTTGAAGAACATTTCAAAAAAGATTTATTGTCAAGAAATGGCATTTCCAATGCTAGGTTTCTGTGAATGCCTTCTGGTAGTTTTATTTCTATGGGGTAGAATTTGGGGGCCTTAATCACCTGAAACCATTTTCTGAAGAGAGTCTTGGCAATGCCTTTGGGGCCCACACAGCTCCCCAAAGGGAGATGCTTTCTATGCATATATACATCTTTTTCAAACTCTCAGTTTTTACAAAGGAACTTTAATCCCATACACTGCTTGATTGTTCATTAAGATTTATTGTCCTTTACTCAACTGGCAACATAGGACAGCTGCACTCTAGGCACTTGGAAATATAATCTTGAACTCACTGACCATTAGTATTAACCAAATTAATATTAGTCAATTATGTAATACTTCATAAATATTTGCATAAATGACATGAATATACACAGTCCATCTACTTATTAATACCCTGAAAATCACCTTGAATCAGACCAGTTCAGCACGTTATGTTGGGTCTCTTAGAAATGTATTTACTAAATCCTGCTTTGTTGTGATGCCTTTCTAAGGATCATTATAAGAAACATCTTAATGAACTCATCACTACAGTTATTATAATGATAAAGCCAGGCACTGGAAAACACTTTATAGTTATCATCTTGTTTCATCCTCATAACAAATTTATTGTCCTCATTTTACAGATGAGGAAACTACAGGTTAAGTGATTTGCTCATGGTTCCATAGCTAGTAAGTGGCAGAGCCAGGTTTTAAGACTCCATCTAAGACTTCAAAGCTGGCCTGTGGACCCCTCCCAACTGTCCAGACATGGTCAAGGATATTGCTCACAGCCTCACCCCATGTTCCTCTTTTGAAGACCCTAGGAAAAAGGTCCTAGCTATATTAGTACCCAAGATTAGTTATTATTCTCCTGATCAATTAGTTGTTAATTTTATGGGCCTTGTGAATTGGATAACTGACCAAGTATCCCTTCAAGCTGTTTAGTTCACCTTAACCAAATATGTAGTTCATTGTGGAATGCATATTTATCCTCATTCTTAGACCTACTTTGTCACCTTTTTGTTCTGCTTTCTTTCACCTCACTTTAAATTTAAACTATATTATCTTCCTTAAATCCTTTCTCCAACAAGTTGAGGACATAAGTAAACAAAGGCTCGGAGGTCATGGGTAAAGCTCAGAGACCTCATAAGGAATGAGGGAAGCCCATTGAGAACCATGGGAAAGCACTATGCTCATTTCTGCGGGGTACTTTTTATAGAATAATTTTGTAACTCCAGATCCAAGTCTCCATGATGTTTGATGGTCAGTCGGCAGTCGAAGTGCATCCCAAAGCCAGAATGGATGACTTAAAGACCTTTACGTCCCTGAGCCTGTACATGAAGCCTCCTCCTGTGAAGCAACCAGAGCTGGGTGGGACTGCAGATCAGTTTGTCCTATATCTCGGAAGCAAAAACGTAAGAGCGTGTGGTTGTAAATGATGGAATAATGTTGAAAGGAAAGATAAGTGCTTCTTCTCTTGCCTTTAAACAAAGCTACCTATGCAAATAAACAAAATTTCCATTCTAGCGCCTCAAAAGGTATAGACCATTTTAGGGCCAAGACTAAAGTAGTGACTTTAGGACAAGTAATTCCCTCTCTGTGTGGGATATTTCTGTGGTTTCTTCATATCGGCCTCACACTGCTAACTCTGAGGAGGCTGAATGCAGCATTTCAAAGACATCCAGAGTACAGAGGCCTATTATGTTTAATGCTGAACCCTGCTTTGAAGGTGCATAGCAATCGGTATTGCCAGGCTGCATTATATCCCCAGATTAACCAAACAAGGTTAGCACACTCCTGGCAGCCATCAAATGTCCACAAGCCCGCAGTTGCTTGCCTTCCTGCCCAAGGTATATTTGGACAGGCATGGAGGGATCGGGGGGAGGGGCAGCACACTGATGCAGCCACAGGGAGGCTGCAAAGGATGAGGCGCTACCCAGTCTAACAGGCACTTGGGTAATAATTCAAGCCAGACATGCCTTATATACAGCCAAGCATCTGGATTGCTAATTGTCTTTTAAAGAAATGAGAACGAAAGATGATATTCATTCATATGGATTTTATTTAAGAGACTTCTTGACATTTCAGGCCAAAAAAGAGTACATGGGTCTTGCAATCAAAAATGATAACCTGGTGTACGTTTATAATTTGGGAACTAAGGATGTAGAGATTCCCCTGGACTCCAAGCCTGTCAGTTCCTGGCCTGCTTACTTCAGCATTGTCAAGATTGAAAGGTAAAGTGAATCCATGACACAGGGCTCATCTGCAAATTTCATAAAAAATCTATTGAATGCACTCACACACACACACACACACACACACACACACACACACACAGAGTCTTTCTATGGATGTTGCTCCTCTTTCTTCCATTATTCCTATATTCCTTCACAAATACCTTAGTGGAAAACAAAAAATTAGAAAGAATAGTCATCACTTCTAAAGAGCAATCTGATTATTAGATTTTTTTAATCTGGCCAATCCATGAATTGATTCCAAGATGGAATGTCTTTTTTCCCCTTCCCTTTGATTGTTGACATTCTTTAAATGCTTATGAAAGTGACAAAATCAAATCACCAGTTCTGTGATGAAGGGACATTCACATTTTGACATTAAAAAAAAACGTATTTTCTATAAATTATCTGGCTAATAAAGAGTGAAAATTCTTTATCTGAACAGGGTAGGAAAACACGGAAAGGTGTTTTTAACAGTCCCAAGTCTAAGTAGCACCGCAGAGGAAAAGTTTATTAAAAAGGGGGAATTTGCGGGAGATGACTCCTTGTTGGATCTGGATCCTGAGGACACTGTGTTTTATGTTGGTGGCGTGCCTTCAAACTTCAAGGTGAGCTATCCAGCTATATTTTGACTTATTGCAAATCTATAGTGATTGTTTTTAGAAGTCCATAAAGCCTACAGTGATTCAGGGCTTGGATGGAAACCTTGATATCTTAAAAAAAGGAGTTTAGCTCAGTGGGTGGTAGAATTCTGAATTAGGATCTATAAATCTGCTGCTTAAATCTGGTCTGTGCTACCCATATTTTCATAGCGTCAAATACTTTCAAGCTATATCTAACACTTGAATATCAATTTATTTCATTCTGATACATGCTTATGTAATTAATTACCCCCACCTACTGCAGGAATGTCTGTACCTTATCAGTTTATAGCTAGTCTTCATGTTCACAGACGACAGTTTCAAAATCTCAGTTATCTCAGCTAATATACAGGCATGAAATGAAATACCTAGGATGAGGGAGGGGGTGGGGTCTAGGAGGGGAGATGAGACCTGTTGAAGGACAGATACAGGAAAGGCCCAGGAAGACAGGGAGTTGATCTAGGATTTCAGTTGCAGAACTATTACTCACTAGTGAGAGACACATTATTGAACCTCTCTGAGAATTACTTTCCCTCTCTTTATGTGAGGACAGGAATACCTACCTCACAGAGCTGGTGTAAGGATTGACTTTGGTCATGAATCCACACTCAGGTGTGTGACTGGCACATAGTATATGCTCAATAGACCCCACCCTCTCTGCTAAGATATGGACAACTGAAAAATCATTGTTATTCTAAATGGTTTAGCATAGAATAGACACAAACTCAGGTCTAGAAAGATATTTCTGTCAGTGGGAGGGTCCCCTTGACCTACTGTTGTCTCACTGCCTGATCTGTGTGGACTGGATGAGATGTGGTCATGGCACAGTTGACTTCACCTTGTTTCGCAGCTCCCTGCCAGCTTAAACCTGCCTGGCTTCGTTGGCTGCCTGGAATTGGCCACTTTGAACAATGATGTGATCAGCTTGTACAACTTTAAGCACATCTATAATATGGATCCCTCCAAATCAGTGCCCTGTGCCAGGTAAGAAAGTGTTAAGAGTACTAAAAATGTGATAGCCATGCAAGAGCTGCAGATGAGACAAGTGTGGGTAAATATTCAGGTTTTCAATCTTTTTTGGGGGGAAACCAGTTTTGAAACTGCGTAATAGTCATGCCTGCACACAACTTTTCAGTTCTTCTCTACCATAATGAGCATGCACTATTGTTAAAAGTGTTTAACTACTTGTTTGCAGCTTTGATTTCAGATTCCAGAGACTGGGTTCTCACTGGAACCTTCTGTTATCTTAGCATAGGGTAGAGAAAAAAAAAATCCATTACAAACAGTTTGTTTAAATGCTTCTTTGTGTCTCCCATGCAGACATCAGGACTTCATTTAAATGCTATTAAGGCCCATGAAAAATGTCGTGAGAATGGGTTAAAAGGGCCTCACTTGAAAAGCATAACAGAAGCTGTCATATTCATATGATGCTTGTATTTTTGTTTCAGAGATAAACTGGCCTTTACTCAGAGTCGGGCTGCCAGCTATTTCTTCGATGGTTCTAGTTATGCCGTGGTGAGGGATATCACAAGGAGAGGGAAATTCGGTCAGGTGACTCGCTTTGACATAGAAGTTAGAACACCAGCTGACAACGGCCTTGTGCTCCTGATGGTCAATGGAGTGAGTAAAAATAAAAATCCTACATCTTTTCCCTTATTGCCTTTACTTTCTGCCATGCATGTTTCTAGGAACCTTCCCAGGTTGAGTGTGTCATACCATCAAACTGAAGTTTTAGCTTAGAAAGCAAAATTGGGTTTTTTTCCTTCAGGGAAGTGATGTCAGCAGTAAGTAAAAGCAGCCATGAGATGCATTTCCCTGCAGTACATTTTTGGATGTATGTTAAATATAACCCCTTTAATAAACTAAGGGAACTTTAAGGAAAATCAGCACCAAGATCTAGGCGAGCATCTGTCTACAGAAATTTAGCACTGACTTTTTAAATCATATGCCCTAATCAGTTAAAAAGAAGTTTGCATGCTTAATATTTATGTGTGTGTGTATGTGTGTGTGTGTGTGTGTGTGTGTGTATATACACACACATACATCTCTTTATTTATTAATGATATACATATACTACATATGAATATAATATTCAAAACTAGGAAAAAGATAATTTATATAAATACTGAATAAAAATAAATACAATTTTAAAATAAAGATGAAGTAAAATAAAATTAATTTTATTTTGCTAATGATATAAAAATTATTAATGACAGTGTTAGTGAGAACAGTGTAATTAAACATGCTTAAGTATTTTTGAAAGTCTCATTAAACACTTTGTGATACAAGTTTTGTCCTACCAGTTTATTTCAAAACTAAGTTTTATTGGCTATCATAACTAGACAAAATACCTCATATAAATAAAAATGTAGGGGCTTCCCTGGTGGCGCAGTGGTTGAGAATCTGCCTGCCAAGCGTCTGGAGCCTGTGCTCCGCAACGAGAGGCCACGACAGTGAGAGGCCCGCGCACCGCGATGAAGAGTGGTCCCCGCTCGCTGCAACTAGAGAAAGCCCTCGCACAGAAACAAAGACCCAACACAGCAAAAAATAAATAAATAAATAAATAAATTTTTTAAAAATAAAAATACATAAAAATGTAGGAAATATATGATTGGCTGTGCTTACTAAATCATGGTACAGTTATTCAGTCTCATTCACCAATTGGCAAAAGTTGTCTTTGAAATTCAGCTGGCACATCTTCATCTTTCCTGATGTCAGTTCTTGCAAGGTAATCAGATATCGTATCATTTTGTAAACTTTAACAAAGGAATTCAGGACCGTTAAAAATCTTCATTTGAAAGACTTTTATTAAACAGGTTAGAAATTTCTTTCCAGAAATGTTTTAATAGTACAGATATGAGAGTTTTTATGATAGTATACTTACATTCTTTTCATCAACAAATTTACTTACCAATAGAAAACTTTTCCATATGCATTTTTTAAAAACCATCTCCCCAGGGCTTCCCTGGTGGCACAGTGGTTGAGAATCCGCCTGCCAATGCAGGGGACATGGGTTCGAGCCCTGGTCTGGGAAGATCCCACATGCTGCGGAGCAGCTAAGCCCATGCACTACAACTACTGAGCCTGTGCCCTAGAGCCCGCAAGCCACAACTACTGAGCCCATGTGCCACAACTACTGAAGCCCGTGCACCTAGAGCCCATACTCTACAAGAGAAGCCACCGCAATGAGAAGCCCACGCATCGCAACGAAGAGTAGCCCCCGCTCGCCACAACTAGAGAAAGCCCGCATGCAGCAACCAAGACCCAACGCAGCCATAAATAAATAAATACATAAATACATACATACATACATAAATAATTTATTTTTTTTTTAAAAACCATCTCTCCAGAGTACAACTTTCTTCCCTGCCAAAATAGTTTCTCATCCATTGTTATAATGCCCCTATCTTGAAATTACAAATCAAGTATGTTTTTTTAGTAGCTAGTAGGTTTTATACTACTAAAAGACATTTGTCATCACAAATAAAGGTCAATAAATTTAGAATAATTCATTTAATAAGGAAAATGTATAACCCTCTTGAAACTTAACAGCATTTTTAGTAACTTACAGGAAATAATCTGCAAACATCTAGGTGTCTCAAAATATTTTCACATCACTGTATTTCAGCAGAAAATTACTGTAAATAGTCTATTATTAAGTGACCTCACTCATAAATCCATGTAACCAGGCACACATAAACGTCAATAATTGCAATAGGCTAAACACAAAGAAATGGGGGGGTGGGCCATGGCCTGCCTTCAAGTGTGGAACTTCATTCTCAAAGCCTCACATACTGTGTGAATCTAAATCCCGTGAAAATCCATCCAAAGGACAAAATGAAGGCCCAGAGTCAATCCACATATTAAATATTAAAAGTTAGCTTCTTTCTCTATTTTAGAGTTTTAAAATGAGTATAAATAGAAGTCGAAATACTTTCTTTCTATACCTCAGTGGATTTTGTTTCACATTCTCAAGAGTATATAAATTCTGCCCAAAAGATCACTTTCTATGAAATAGGGACTTTCCATAATACTTTATTTTTCAAATCCATTGAATTCTTCTCTTTTTTTTTTAATGTGGACCATTTTTTGTTTCAGTCTTTATTGAATTTGTTACAATATTGCTTCTGTTTTTATGTTTTGGTTTTTTGGCTGAGAGGCATGTGGGATCTTAGCTCCCCAACCAGGTATCAAACCCACACCCCCTGCATTGGATGTGCAGAGTCTTAACCACCTGACCACCAGGGAAGTCCTGAAAATCCATTGAATTCTTGTGTCTATGAACTGTCTTCTAAAACAAGCAAGCCTGACCAGTAAATTACTTGAGTGTTACAGAATTACTTTGGTTCTTGAATATCATATGGTCCAAGTGCATAATAATTCCGTATTTATCTACATAACTCCAGTGTTTCAAAATAACACAGGAATGGCCTTCTTTTTCTTAGGTCCATATTTGCTGATAATTTTCTAAGTTTCTTTCCAGCATACCTTGGAATTCTTTTTCAATGTTACCAATTTTGCTCTTAAAGTGAAATGTAATCACATCTATTGGCCTGTTATAACTTTGAAATGTTGCCTTAAAAAAGGGCAGTTGAATACATATGGTCTATAATACTCTGTTTTCAAGATTGTTGAAGGTCAATAAGGTAAATTTAAAATTTCATTAATTCACAAAGTAAATGAAAAACAATAGAAGATGGTTGTTTTAAATTGTAGATAAATATTAAAATTTTGGTGTATAAATGAGACATAACTGCTGATATGGATGTAGTTGTGATTTTTATTTCACAATAAGAATATCATGAGACTTCTTTAGTCTTCAAACAGTTTCAATAATAAAGAATACAGTGTTATTTCTCAAATTCAGCTAAACCTTCTCTTTCATAATAACAGATGCTCACGTCTTATAACTTTTTTTCTTCTCCACAGAGTATGTTTTTCACCCTGGAAATGCGCAATGGTTACCTACATGTGTCCTATGACTTTGGGTTTAGCAATGGCCCGGTGCATCTTGAAGACACAATGAAGAAAGCTCAAATTAATGATGCAAAATACCATGAGGTACTGATCGTTACAGTTTGAGTATTTTATTTTGTTTTATTTGTATTTAGATCTACTGATCTAATCAGATGGTCAAATGAGATAGGTGAGAAAGTAATTAAACTGAACACCTTCACATATAAAAACCAAGTGAAAGGCCCTCACCTACTCAACTCCGGGATAACATTTGCTTTAAAAGAATGGATATTTTATCATATTGGAGTTGTTTTTTTCTTTTTAATTCATTAATTAATTTTTTTTTTTTTGGCCACATTGGGTCTTCTTTGCTGTGCGCAGGCTTTCTCTAGTTGCCGTGAGCGGGGGCTGCTCTTCATTGCGGTGTGCAGGCTTCTCATTGTGGTGGCTTCTCTTGTTGCAGAGCACAGGCTCTATGCATGCGGGCTTCAGTAGTTGTGGCACGCAGGCTCAGTAGTTGTGGCACACGGGCTTAGTAGCTCCATAGCATGTGGAATCTTCCCAGACCAGGGATCGAACCCATGTCCCCTGCATTGGCAGGCGGATTCTTAACCACTGCGCTACAAGGGAAGTCCCATATTGGAGTTTCTAATAAAAGAGTCAGTGAAGATTAATTTTAATTGATTCATTGATCAAAAGACTCCCATTAATACTCTATCTCTTGATTATGATGGCACTTCTATACATTTGTTGAAAATGAGAGTGTAGATACACAGCTATTTTTTTGCTTTTTCCTTGAGTCCCATTAAATGTAAAAAGAGTAGGTATAAGTAAATAATTTCCTTTTAAACCATTTATCCAAAACGTAGAAAATACTAACACAGATTTTCTTATAAAGAAAACCCACAAAGAATGCTCTTTAGTCCTGAAACAGATGTGAAGTATACTGATAATATATTTCATCTATTTTCACTAACAACTACTTTAAATCTACACTTTAATAAAATATATAAAAGGCATAATATATATCTTTTAAGTTGAACTGAAATGCAGAGAATAGAGGCTATATTTCTCTTTTCAGTTCAAAGTCCATAGCCTTCATGAGGATGGTTTACAAAGAATATTTTAACTATTTCTCTGACTGGCATTTTCCCACATTCATTAAAGCATCTCACTACACCACCAAAAAATGACACCTGGCAGCATTCAGTCCAGGGTCCAGAAGGTAACTGTTTATCATTTTTTTCCTGCATCCCCTCAAAGGGGCAAAATAAAACAGTTGGTCTCATAGCAAAATTTTTCTTGGGCTAGCTCTGTCTCCATATGGAAACCCTTCTCCAGCAAATATGAACTTCTGGTTATGTAAGTAAGAGTTTTCATGTCTGTGAGTAAGAAAGGAAGATCTTATTCCCCGCTTTATGAACAAACAAGCATAAGAACATGGAGGTCCAGCTCTTACAACCAGAATAATTAAAATATATAGCAGTCTTCAAAAAGGTGATTGTTAAGCAGTGATCAACTTACTATGCATTATTTCTCCCAGATCTCAATCATTTACCACAATGATAAGAAAATGATTTTGGTAGTTGACAGACGACATGTCAAGAGCATGGACAATGAAAAGATGAAAGTACCTTTTACAGACATATATATTGGAGGAGCTCCCCCAGAAATTTTAGAATCAAGGTAAGCTTTTTTGTTGTTGTTAAGCTGCTTGTTCCTAACGAAGCACTGGGCTGAGGATTCAAAATCCAGGAGAGGTGTAGTAAATGTTTGAGCATTCCCACCTACTACTTCTGTACACGTTTACAGAAGCACACACACAGTCATTCACCCGTGGGCCCTGTGCAGCTAGTCCTCATGACCCCCTTAAATTGTCATCTAGTAGATGTGATCTACAGATTTCTTTAATTATTTATTACTCTTAGAACATAGTCTAATATTTCTTATCCGCAAGAGGAAAGGTGGAGCATGTGTATTATGTGAAAACAAAGAAGCGTTGTGTTCATTTACTTTTGTTTTAATATCAATTTAGACTTATTTGAGCTCTCAAATAGCATCATAGGGTAAACAAAAATTTTAAGCCTGTGGGGGTTGTGAATTAAGTATAATGAAACATTAATATATTCAAAAATTCAGCTGTCTCTTATTACCATTGGTGCATAGCATCAGAGACTCTTAAAACTGAGAGACAACTTTAGGATATTCCAGTCCAGTCACTCTCAACCCTGCTTCTCATTAGAATAACCTAGAGAACTTTTATAAACATCATTACCCATGACCATTCTCCAGAAATTCTAATTGTTCTGGGATGAGGCCCCAACCGTAAGCTTCCTTTCCAAACTAAATATCCTCTTCAATTCCTTCAGCCATGCCACATGGGATATTTAACCATTATGGTTGCTGTATGTGCACCTCAGTCTGTCAGTTAGCATGGTCATGCAGGTATGATCTTGTCAGAGTACAGTGGGACTGTTACCCTTAATTTGGCCAGTGTTCGCCTAAAATACATGGAAGTCATTGTAACGTGCTCAAAATTAGCTTCATATTCATACAATATCCAATAATATGTTCTTGGGCACTTCCTATCTATTAGCCATAACGATGGGTGCTAGGATTACAGTTTTGAGCAAAATGCCATCCTTGATCTTAAAGATAAAGGATTTCTCACTTTGATATTGTTCCAGAGGCCCAACGTTCACTAAAAACTTCTCTAGCCTTAGTTGATTAGTGTGTTGCAGATACATTAAGGACAAGTAAATGAGTTCATGACCCAAGTGGATTAGTGGAAGACTGAAGACCCGGGTTCAAATCCTAACTTACCACTTGTGACATTAAAAAAAATTACTTAATATTTCTCAGTTTCACTTTATAGGTAAACCATGTGAAACTGCCAATTTTTGACCCATACATATGTCAGTTCATTATGGTTCAACCTATTAATCGTCTGTAAAAGGGAAATAATAGCATCACTATCTATATCACTGAATTGTTATACAGATAAAATGAGCTAATGTAAGTTAAAGGATCTTGAAAACTATAAAGAAGTAAACAAATTGGCTTCGTGCAGAATAAAGCTGTTCTGTATGCAAAGATTAGACATTACTGTGTGCTTATGAAAGAAGGCATGAGAATATGAATAATTATAAAGCTATTAAAAATAACTACAAATAAAATCAAATTTTTATATCCTACATATGTAGGGTAACATCATCATCACCACCACTACCATCATCATCATGGCTATATCAGTAAAGACTAATTTTCTTTTCCAGGACCCTAAGAGTACACCTTCCCCTGGATATCAATTTCAGAGGATGCATGAAGGGTTTCCAGTTCCAAAAGAAAGATTTCAATTTATTAGAACAGACAGAAACCCTGGGAGTTGGTTATGGATGCCCAGAAGACTCTCTTGTAAGTACACAATCAAAAGGTTTTTAATAAATAGACAAGAAACTTACCGCTCTTAAAAGCTGAAAAAGCTCTTTTCTCTGTGATCCTGTGTACACCTTGGGCTCTTTTCTGCCACCAGTGGAAAGAAGAATCATTAAGCTAAAAAAACTTTTGGGGATCCTCTGTGACTTGTCCAGTTGCTTCACTTTTCAATGGCTGGGGCTACCAAAGCCCAGAGAGGCTGCGTGAGCATCTTCACTGACTCATGGTGGAGGAAGTAGGGAAGCTGAAACCCCATCTTTTAGAGGCATACAGAAGGAAGGCTAGCATGCCTGAATTCCAGTATAAACCAGAAATTAAAACATAACTATTAACGTAGGAACTAGCAGATAAGGCCTTTGGTATGTAAGAAATGGACATTTTAAGCTTTTGATAATTATCCAAACACTGTATTCCTACTTTCTTTGGCACACAGATATCCCGCAGAGCATATTTCAATGGACAGAGTTTCATTGCTTCAATTCAGAAAATATCTTTTTTCGATGGCTTTGAGGGAGGTTTTAATTTCCGAACATTACAGCCAAATGGGTTACTATTCTATTATGCTTCAGGGGTAAGTATTTGTTTTTCCCTGTGGAAGCTTCTTTGTGGTAATTGTTTTGTCTTTTAAAAATACTTTTAAGCACATTAAAAGTGATTTTCAATTCAGATTAATTTTGACTCGTGTACACACACAAATGTCTCATTTCAGACACTTTGTAAAATATTATATATATTGTATATGAGGAGTTTTTAACCTGGGCTTCATAGACCCACCTCTCAGGGGTTCATGGAAAGAATTCAGTGGGTCTGTGCACTAGGTGAGAAAAAATTACAACTTTATTTTCTCTAACTAAAATTTAGCATTTTCTTCAATTGTGAATGTTGGCAACAAACCACAGTAATTTTAGCAGTACCTGTGACTTTGTCATTAATAGAAATCACAGGTATTTTTCATTGCACATTATAATTGTCACAGGTATCTCAAAATATTTTTGCTCATTGCTACTTCTAAATTGCAGTAGTTATTAGATCTGCTAATAGATTTTATTATTTAGTGCCTTAATGTAGAAGTACATATATAACTATATCACATATTTATTGTTTCAATATTTTGAAACTGTATTTCAATGTAATTGGTTTCCTTTGTATTCCTACATATTTTGTTGGGTGATTTTAAAATATTTTATGAAGCGGTCTATATTTATCACCAAACTGCCAAAAGAGTGCATAGCACAAAAAATGTTAAGAACCTCTGTGTATATATACAAACTCATGTGTGATTCAGTTTGTGAAATAGTTCTTGAATTTGGTATAGAACACTGTAGCTCAGCTTATAAAGATACACTGTGTTGAGAATAAAATAAGGTTTGTAAAAGTTTGGTGACCTTAAGATCTAACTGATTTATCTCTGAAAAGGTCATCACCAATATATATACTGATGGACCAGGTCATAATATGATTTATAAAAGCAGCTTTTACTTTTCATTCTTATTACCTTGTATCTGTCACATTTATATCCAATTTAAATCAGTAGCATCCGTGAGGATTTACCCAAAACACTTTGTAGGACCTCTGCTACCAAACCTGCCTCAGATTACCATGGTTAGTTAAATAATACCTTTTGTCCACAAAAAGTAGTTATGTTGAGGGCTAACTGTAGAGGTTGATGCCCACATAGGGAAGAGAAGGAAGGTTATCATTTTGACAATATTTTAAGACAAGCAATAAGCAAATTCAGAAAAAGATGTTAACTTCTGCTATTTTTAAATTTTTCTGCCTCTGTAGATGAAAAGTGAAACATTTTAAAAAGCCACATTAGCAAATTAACCCATGCCTGGTCATCTAGCTACATCCCCAAGGAAATTCAAGTATTGCCTTTTCAAAAGTGAGACTGATGACAGAATAGAAATGCCTGAGTTAAGAAAGTAACTGATGCTGGGATGACAACTACTTAGCATGACAAAATCACCTGAAATTTTCAGTTCAAAATACAGGAAATTCCTGTTTCCATTGAAATGTATCTGATTTTATAGGTAACACCAATACAAGCAATATTTTGTTGTTGTTGTTCATAAAAATTATTTTTCAAGCAAATTTCCCACACGATGGGTGTTCCTTTAAGCAATCCCATTAAGTAAGTGTTGAAAACGTGTCCATCTTTTGGATACCTGGCCTCCCTAGTTAAAAAACCTGTGCTTGCATTTCAGTCAGACGTGTTCTCCATTTCACTGGATAATGGCACTGTGATCATGGATGTAAAGGGAATCAAGGTGCAGTCGGCAGATAAGCAGTATAATGACGGGCTGTCCCACTTCATCATTACCTCTGTCTCGCCCGCAAGGTACAGCTCCTCACTTTATTTTCTTTCCACCATATGGCTTTATCTGTAGGGCATGATTCCGTCCAGTGACCACTGTGAATAATAGGCTATATTATTACTTTTATAGTGTTTAAAAAAATGATAGAAGGAACAACTTACCTTCTTTTTAAAAAATTGATATTAATTTTTAAGACATGCCAAATAAATCACTATAAAATTAACTAACAGGTATGTAAAGTTTTTTTCCCAGTGAAACCATAAGCTTCTCCTTGAGGGAAGTACCTGCACATAGCACTTACTAAATTGAGTGCAGTGTTTTGCACATAGAAGGAACTCAGCAAATAATTGGTTTCATTAGGTTTTAGTTAAACAATTGAGAATGTTGCATTTACGGCCACATTTTTAAAAGTCTAACTTTATCTTTAAAATATGTAATACTGAGTTTCTTTTTCAGAAAAAGAAAGTCTTTCTGGAAAAAGAAAGAAATTTCTGTTGTAGACTGCTGCTATTCTGTGTCCACTTCTATGGAGCCCTCCCATTATAAACAACATTAATAGGTCTTTTCAAGACACCACTTCCAATCACTATCAATGTGCTTTACAGTGGAAATAGTTTCCCACAAATGATCACCATGATTTATGTTCTGATTTTTCCACACCAAAAAAAAAAAAAAAGTTGCCGATGACTAGTCATCTGAACTTGCTTCTATGGGTTTAAATTCTATTCATGGTTTGGAGAGTCTTTTCTGCATATAGACATAGTCAACCATTTTATCCTGAGTCTCACGAAGAGGCTGGCAACTTGTTATCTTGTCATTAACCAAATGTTCCATTTCAATTCCATGAGAAAACCTGCAACCTAGAATGGAACTTGAGGTAAAATGTTAGCTGTGTAGTGCTTAAAGAAGCTTTTTCCTTACAGGTATGAATTGATAGTAGATAAAAGCAGACTTGGGAGTAAGAACCCTACCAAAGGAAAAGTGGAACAGACACAAGCAGGTGAAAAGAAGTTCTACTTCGGTGGCTCACCCATCAGTCCCCAGTATGCTAATTTCACTGGCTGTATAAGTAATGCCTACTTTACCAGGTATAATATTTTTATTATTCATAAATCTGCATGATAGATAAAGATCAAGTCGATAATGAAAATATTTATGGTGTTAAAACTTAGAACTATGAAATATCAGAGGCATTAGAGGGTAGTAATTAAAAGCTTGCATGTGCTTGAGAAACTGACACATTTGGGTTTGTGTGTAGGTGTTTTGCCTTTTAATTTCTGTATGACATTGGCTAAGTAAGCCTTCGTTTCTTCACTTGCAAAATGCAAATAATAACAGGGCCTGCCTGGTAGACTTGTTATGAGGATTAAATGAGATAATGTGCATAAAGCACCTGGCATACAGCAAACTATAAATCTTAAATGCGATTATTTCTGTACTTACTATCAATGGTATAGTACAGAGCAACATACCCAAATCATCCTTAAAGGTCTCAGAAAGTCTTTTTAAATTTAATGCATGGCTTTATTTTTTTCATCATTTTTCTTTTATTGAAATTTAGTTGACATACAGTATTATGTTAATTTCAGGTGTACTACATAGTGATTTGACATTTGCATATGTTATGAAATGCTCACCAAGATAAGTCTGCTAACCATCTGTCCCCATACCATTATTACAGTATTATCGACTGTATCCCTTTTGCTGTTTGTTACACGCCTGGGGCTTATTTACATTGTAAGAGGGGCTTGTACCTCTTAACCCTCTTCACTGGTTTTGCACCCCCACCTCCCCTTTGGCAGCCACCCATTTGCTGTCTGTATCTATGGCTCTGTTTCTGTTTTGTTGTCTGTTTTGTTTTTTAGATTCCACATATAAGTGAAGTCATGTAGTATCTGTCTTTCTCCATCTGACTTATTTCACTTAACATAATACCCTCTAGATCCATCCATGTCACACATGGCAAGATTTCATTTTTTGTGGCTGAATAATATTACATATATATACCGCATCTTTATCCATTCATCTATCAGTAGACAGGTTGCTTCCATATTGTGGCTATTGTAAATAATGCTGCAATGAACATAGGGGTACATATATCTTTTCAAATTAGTGTTTTTGTTTTCTTCTGTAAATACCCAGCAATGGAATTGCTGGATCATATGGCATTTCTATTTTTAATGTTTTGGGGAACCTCCATACTGCTTTCCATAGTGGCTGCACCAATTTATATTGAGGGTTAGCACATCCTCACTAACACTTGTTATATCTTGTCTTTTTTATGACAGGCATTCTGACAGGTGTGAGGTGGTATCTCTTTGTAGTTTTGATTTGCATTTCCCTGATGATTAGTGATGTTGAGCATCTTTTCACATGTCTGTTGGCCATCTGTATGTCTTCTTTGGAGAAATGTCTACTTACGTCCTCTGCCCCCTTTTTTAATCAAGTTGTTTGGTTTTTTTACGTTGAATTGTATGAGTTCTTTGTGTATTTTGTATATTAACACTTTATCAGATATATTGTTTGCAAATATCTTCTCCCATTCTGTAGGCTCCGTTTTTGTTTTGTACTTAAAAAAGACAGTGAGGGCCCCCTGAGTACAAAAACGTGCAAGGAAGGAATTTAATACAGATTAAGTAACACAGATGAGGTCCCCATCACCCAGAGCATGGTGAGGGAAAACATGTTCATCTGTCAGAATGTGCTGGTGCCAGGTACAAAGTTATTGGTTAATTGGTTAAATGATCATTTCAAGGGTTCTCATTAAGGTAGTGGTTGGTGGATAAAGGCCCATCATGTATGTGTACACACACACACATTTTAATTGCTAAAGTTCTTTGACTGCCATAGTTTCATCATGTAATTCTAAACAACATTTTTAAGGTTTTTCTTTCCTCTATTACAAACACAGGTTGGATAGAGATGTGGAGGTCGAAGATTTCCAGCGGTATTCTGAAAAGGTCCATACTTCTCTTTATGAGTGTCCCATTGAGTCTTCACCATTGTTTCTCCTTCACAAAAAAGGAAAAAATTCCTCAAAGCCTGAAACAAGTCAGAATAAAAAGGTAAAAGATAATACCGGGCCAACTTCTTGATTGCCCTTGTATTCCACACACACAATTCGAGACACTGATGCTTTATAGAATTTACTCTTGTTTGCAACTGTGTACATATGAAAGATACGATTCTTGTAGTATCTGATATTGCAGTTTACTAGATTTGTTGTATCATTTCTTGTTCCCAGAAAAACAGTTTGAATAAGCTTTTACTCATACTTCCAACTACTTTTCATTACAGTGGTTACAATTGCTCTGTACTTTATAATATGTATTATTTATTGTGCTAATTCTCTAGTATCATTTGCTTTTGCATAACAATCCCTGGTTTCTGTCACAGTCATGGAAATTATTAGTTTCTAATCTTACCCTGTTTTCCCCTCCTTCCTTGACCTTCATTTTAACCACTCACACAGTTGACCTGTGGCATCAGCTAGGGCAGCTCTTTCATCAAATTCTTGAGTCTTAAATTGCGTTCACTGATGACTAGTCTTTCTCGTTCATTTACTCCTAGCATGTACATTATTTGCCTTCATTACAAGTGAAAGTCTAATTCCTTCTCATTCTTTCAATCTAACCCTCCCTACTCCTTCCTGGTCCAATGTTAACAATGCACTCAAGTACCAGTGCTCCCATCCTGGTCCAAGCCATCATCATCTCCCATATGAATTACTGTAATAGTCTCCCAAGAAGACTCCCTGCTTTTACCTTGTTCCCCAATAGTATATTCTCAGCACAACAACCAGATCCTTTTAAACATGCCCTATCATGTTACTCCTCTGCTCAAAGTAGCCCCCCACTTCACTCAGAATAAATGCTCAAGTTCCTACAATGTCATAAGAGGCCCTATATTTTCCAGGCCTCTTTCCCTCACTCACTCTTCTCTTCCCATTGATCTCCTGGCTGTTTCTAAAACAGGCCATGTACACTCCTGCCTAAGATCCTCACCTGAGCTTTCCTCTTGCCTGGACCACTCTTGCCCCAAATATCTGCATGGACAACTCCTTTGCCTTCTAAGACCGCCCAACTGTCATCTGCTCAGTGAGCCCTACCTTAACCCCTATTTTATTTTATTTGTTTTTTTTTTAATTGAAGTATAGTTGCTGTATAATATTATATGTTACAGGTATAAATATAGTGACTCACAATTTTTAAAGGTTATATTCCATGTATAGTTGCTATAACATATCCGTGTAGCCTATTTTATACCTAATAGTTTGTACCTCTTATTTCCCTACCCCTATGTTGTCCCTCCGCCTTTTCCTCCCCCTACTGGTAACCACTAGTTTGTTCTATATGAGTCTGCTTCTTTTTTTGTTGTATTCACTAGTTTGTTGTATTTTTTAGATTCCACATATAAGTGACATCATACAGTATTTGTCTTTCTCTGACTTATTTCACTTCGCATAATGCCTCCAAGTCCATCCATGTTGCTGCAAATGGCAAAATTTTGTTCTTTTTTATGGCTGATTAGTATTCCATTGTGTATATATATACCACATCTTTTTATCTGTTCATCTGTTGATGGCCATTTAGGTTGCTTCCATATCTTGGCAATTGTAAACAGTGCTGCTATGAACATTGGGGTGCCTGTATCTTGTCAAATCAGAGTTTTTGTTTTTTCAGATATATGTCCGGTAGTAGAATTGCTGGGTCATATGGTAGTTCTATTTTTAGTTTTTTGAGATACCTCCATACTATTTTCCACAGTGGCTGCACCAATTTACATCCCCACCAACAGTGTAAGAGGGTTCCTTTTTCTCCACATCCTCACCAATTTGTGTTCTTTTTGATGATAGCGATTCTGACAGGTGTGAGGTGATATCTCACTGTGGTTTTGATTTGCATTTTCCTGATGATTAGTGATGTTAAGCATCTTTTCATGTGCCTGTTGGCTTTTGGCATTTCTTCTTTGGAAAGGTGTCTATTCAGGTCTTCTTCCTATTTTTTAATTGGGTTGTTTGTTTTTTCAATGTTGCTGTATCTTAGCCCTTATTTTATACCCCAGCCCACCTCCTGCCTTCTACCACTACTACTGATCTTTTACCTTTTCCTAGCTGTTCTTTTTTCCATAGCACCTATCACATTTTAATTTATTATAGACTTTATTTATTATGGTTATTATGAGAGAGGCCTAATAGTTCATAAATGGAAAATCACAAATAATATACTCTTTATAGAAAAAGGCAGAAAGCTGTCCTGCAGAGAAAAGGAGAATGAAAGCAAACACTGAGAAAAACAAGGCTGAGATGCCAGAAACATCCAGAAAAGGAGTGCCTTAATTCTTCCTAGCTTTCCAATTCCTGATTCTTGGCTGTGGTAGGACCCCCACTACACTTTCTTTTCTTGGATTGTGGAAGATACTCCTATATCCTTATAACACATTTCCCTCTTTGTCTTAAGTAGCTCAACCAGTTTGGCTATAATCTGAAACAAAAGAATCTTGCTAAATTGAAATTGGTACCACCAGTTGGATTGCAACTAATAGACCTTCAGAGAAAGAAATTACACTGGTAAAGTCAAGTCTAGTGGGGTTCAGTGGGAATCCCCACACACGTACCCATTTTGGGATAGTAAACTGAGTCTCTGTGTTATATGGTAGCAAAGCAATTGATTAAATTATAACTTTTCTTTTTTTATTGTTATTCAGAGCATATATCCACAGAGGATTTAGGGTATTTGGTTGCCATATATAAATTTTACTAATTTTTGCAGCAGACAAGAGCCAGGTCCTAGTCCATGTATTCCCACAGTGAAGCAGAGAAAGGCAAGGCTGGTCAATTGAGACTCGTGATCCAACAAGGCCTGCTTTGCTGAGCCCCTGTCGTCTAAGTTACTGTCGCTCTCCTCTCACAGCTAAGTGGATACACTGGTGAGGAAAAGTGAGATCCTCTCCACTGGAATGGAGAGAATGAAGAATGGCCAGAGTTGGGGAAAGTCCCCGACCCCCACCAATCTCTCACCCGCACCCTCCATGCCACGTGCACACCATTTCCAGCTTTGTTCCTCAATGAGACAAAGGTGATCAATCTCCCATTATAAGGCTTGTTACTCCACTGGGGTTGGAATACAGTGTGGAGTCAGGGGAAATTTCCCAAGATACATTAGAGGAAACGAGTCTCCCCGAAGCCCCACTCCAGCCCATTCTGCCCACCCGTAGCTTGAAGCTATGGCCGTTATTTATAGGTGAGAGCCTGGGCCAACCAAAAACACATTGTTGACTGGATGTACTTCCTCCATCCAAGAGAGGAGCCTTGCTTCTGTAGCAGTGAATCAGGTTCTGAGTCCTGACAGTTGTGTGAGGAACGGAAGAAGGGATGGTAGAACCAGGTGGGCTTTTCTTTAGGACAGGTGAGTCTCTGAGCACCACTTCACTTTCTCCAATCTAACCACCACTGAGAGAGTTTCCAGTATCAGAAGCCAACTTTAAGAGCCTCTGCCCTGAGAGCAGGGCACTGGCGCAGCTGGTCCGCCCTCTATTTCACTCATCTGCCCTCTGCCCGCCACACCTGCATTGTGAGGGTGATTCTGGGATTTGCCTGGAACACTGGTTTTTTTTGGAGGTCTTATCTTTAGCCCATATGAGATTAAGAATTTTATTGTCAGTCTGTTCCAATCTGTATTATTATCTTCTGGAAATTCCACACTGCTTTGTTTGACTAGTAGAAAGCCTCATAGACTTCCAGGACTATTGTGGATTTATTTTTATGTGTATAGTTCTTCTGACATTTCAGTGGGAATTAGGGAGGAGGAAAACTAAATGTGTGCATTCATTCAACAATCTGAACCAGAAATTGTCTTTTCTCCTCTAATCCTGTGTCTCATCCTGACTCTTACTGTGTTCTCCAATTCTCCCTAGTGCCAAATATGTCCTCTCTCTCCACCCTTGCTTTGTTGCAGGATTTCTTCCCAAGTGGGTCAGATCAGGCCACTCCCTGCTTTTCAAACCTGAGTGGCTCCTCATCACCTAAAACACAAGACCCCATTCTTTACCAAGTCATCTAAGGTCCTTTCTGTCCAGCAACAACCTGTCTTCCAATTTGTTGTTTAAAAGCCTATTCTTCCAAATCAATTTTCAGTCCTTAAAAAACAGGAAGCATGTCTCACTCACCTTTCTGTTCCCCAACACACACTGCCCATGGAAGGCATGCAGAAACGTTGATTTCTTTCCCCTTCACTCCTGCCTATTAGGTACTCAGTAAACATTTGCTTGAATAAATGAGTAGATGAATGCTCAGATTTACTTGCATGTACTTTTGCTTCAGAAATTGACTAAATGACCATTAAATATTAGTCTATAGTTTCACAATTCTAAATTTTAAAATCAGTAGTGCAATTTTAAGAGCACAAGATAGTTTTTAAAAATTGTTTTATATCCTGTCACATAGGTTTGCTACATATCACCAAAAATATTCTTAAATATTTTGAAGATGTTACTAAGTTGTTAACTTTTTATACAGGATGTGTAAATAATAATATATGTATTCAAGTGATATTGTTGCATATGATATGAGGATTTTATTGATTTGTCTCAGGGTTATTTTATTGCCAGCTTTTTCATTTTTCATCCTTGATTAAGATGTGCATTTAATTTAAATCACAGAGCACTTGTCTCTATAGCTTCGCCATCACAGACTAGAATTTTGGATTTGTTAACATACTCTGTTGTTGTTGTTACTGCTGCAGCTACTGCTGGCATTTGCTTATGGTGGTAGAGGAAGGAAGAGAGAGGCCTAATATTTTATGAGTGGAAAATGCACAAATAATATACCCTTTAATTATTTATCATCATTATTAATGATAAGAAAATCAAAAATGAATTTTTGCTACTAGTATGTCAGTTTTGTCCCTTAAATGATTCATTGCTTATTCTTATAGGGAGAGAAAAGTAAAGATGCTCCTTCATGGGATCCTGTTGGCCTGAAATTCCTAGAGAGGAATGTTCCAAGAGACTCTCACTGCCACCTTTCCAACAGCCCTAGAGCAATAGAGCACGCCTATCAGTACGGAGGGACAGCCAACAGCCGCCAAGAGTTTGAACACTTAAAAGGAGACTTTGGTGAAAAGTAAAGTAACATACTATCCTTTCAGAAACTTGATGCGATGGCTGGGCTGCATCCTTATTTACCATATGTCATCCTTTTCCTATAATTTTTCTGTGCCAAATTAATCTTATTCATTTATCATCAAAACAAATACTAAATAGTACATGATTCATACTGTCCAACAAATATTCTCTGTGACTTTCTTCCCAAAAGTAAGGTGCATAAAAAACAGCATTCTCCTAGGAGTTTGCTGTACTTTATCAAAAAGAAAAGACAATCAAAGAAAGGAAGATGGGGTAAATTTTAAATGACTCATCATTTAACCTTGCTATCACTTTCCCTCCCCCATACAAATTGCTTTCAGATTGTAAATGGGAATGCATCTGAACTGCTGGAACGTTAATAAGGAAAGACACTGAAAATACAAATGTGCTTGTATCTCTTTTGGCCCTCAAGCTATCTCTAAAGTTCATCACTCTTCCTGGTATTTCACAAATCTCCAGGTTATTTAGTATTATTGAAGACGTCTTTGTAAACTGTTAGCACCCAAATATTCTTATATAGGTCTTATATAGCTCTTTCAAACATTCATACAAGCAGTGCATTCAATAAGAAACTCCTAATGCCTTCTAATTTTCTGTTTTCCTAATGGGCAGAATCAGTATTTTGTATTCTTCAGGAAAAAGTTAGAGTTAATCAGACTGGAAATTAGCCTCATAAATGTATCTTACCTATGGCCTAGAGCTAAATTTCTAGAAATTTTTATTTAATTTCTACACATTCTGGTAGCTGTTTTTGGCATGTGATATCCATCGATTAATTTTTACAGGGAGAAAATTGAATCTGTATTTTATTTTATTTTATTTATTTTTGTGTGTGTGTGTGGTACGTGAGCCTCTCACTGTTGTGGCCTCTCCCGTTGTGGAGCACAGGCTCCGGACGCGCAGGCCCAGCGGCCATGGCTCACGGGCCTAGCCGCTCCGCGGCACGTGGGATCCTCCCGAACCGGGACACGAACCCGCGTCCCCTGCATCGGCAGGCGGACTCTCAACCCCTGTGCCACCAGGGAAGCCCTGAATCTGTATTTTAGACAGTACACAAATATTGTTTCTATGCAAAATTATATATGCATATTAATTACTACTATTTTGTCCAAATGAAGCTTCTTTAACATAAAGATTTTTACTAAACTAATTGCAACCATATTTTAAAAGGAAGATATGAGATTATCCTTTACTGAAACAACACTTTCTTAAATGTGGGATGTATCCCTGTTGTGTGAGGAAATGGAGAAGGATTTACATTTTTGAACTAGTGGTGCTTACCTGATACTCAATAATAATACTAAGAATGTTAGTATTCTAATTTAATCTTTAATCTAATAGTATTCTATTCTCATCTTCTAATAATACTAATAATTAGAAGAATGTTGCTTGGGATTAGATCAAATGGCTTTATTCTTCCTTACAGTCTGTTGCCTTGGGAAGTTAGAGATCACCCTCAGTCTCCTTTGACAGGTGGTAAGCTTTTTCTTCTCATTTACCAGATCCCAGTTTTCCATTCGTCTGAAAACACGTTCCTCCCATGGGATGATATTCTATGTCTCGGATCAAGAAGAGAATGACTTCATGGCTCTATTCTTAGCCCACGGCCGCTTGGTTTTCATGTTTAATGTTGGCCACAAGAAACTGAAGATTAGAAGCCAAGAGAAATACAATGATGGTTTGTGGCATGACGTAAGTTGAAAGCAGAGAATATTATTATCAGCAAATGTCCACCACTGTCAAATGGACTGACACTAATACCCACTGGGGGTTTTTCTAGAAACATCCATTTAAAAATTCTGTTGCTATATGTTCAATTTCAAAACTTTCATTAATTCATTATAAAATCTTGAAGCATATTATTTTAAAAGAAATACAGTCTGAGTATAATTTTTTTGACAGATCAATTTTTTTTTAGTGCAGTTATTTTAAGCAAAAGATCAATGGCCAACATAAACCAAAGTTTGGTTTTTAAGGATATTTCGCTCAACTGGGTTTTTTTTCCACTTCCTATAATGTTCTAAATTTTCAATGATTGCTGAGTGTCTCGTAGACTAAGCCATGGAAGGTACAAAGTGAAGAGTAAATCTGTTAGGACAACAGGTAGAATAACCTAAATATCAAAGCAGCTCAGTGTGTATATACTGGAAAGAGTAAGCAATGTCAGCTGCATTACAATTAATTATAATTAAATTTACAAGAGAGAGCATGTGGGCTGGCCAGCTGGGCAGAGCCTCATAGAGAACTCTGTTAAACATAAGCTGTATTCGGAAATTAAGCCTGTAACTTTAAATCAAGCGTTAAAGGAAGAGACTCCTAACCTTCAGAGAAAGGACCACTTTTTTAAAGAACTTCTGTGGCACTGCAGTAGCAAAGTTGGGAGGAGAGGCAACACAGCCTTCTCTATTGTCCTTCTCTCCATCCAGGTGATATTTATTCGGGAAAAGAGCAGCGGCCGACTGATAATTGATGGTCTTCGAGTCTTAGAAGAAAGTCTTCCCCCTACTGGAGCTACCTGGAAAATCAAGGGTCCTATTTATCTGGGAGGTGTGGCTCCTGGAAAGGCTGTGAAAAATGTCCAGGTAAGCCAGGCGTGACCAGGTAGAGCCATCGACCTTTAGAGCTGGAAGATCATTTAATCTAGCCCTCATTTTACGATTAGGAAACTGGCAAAAGTAAAACTGTAGTTTGGCTGGAGATGGGGTACATAAGTGGGTATTGTCCTGAGGTTGTCTGTCCACCCTGTGACATTACAAAGCCCAGAGTGATCTTTTGATTCTAGGGTAGAGGTGAGATGAAAAATGTTTCAGAGATATAAACTGTCATGAAAAGTTATGTCTCAAGGAGATGCTTATTTGTTCAGCAAGTACCCATGCTTTTAATCTTAAAAAAATACCCAAGAAAGAATTCCCTGGTGGTCCAGTGGTTAGGACTCAGTGCTTTCACTGCCACAGCCTGGGTTCAATCCCTGGTTGGGGAGCTAAGATCCTGCAAGCCGTGCGGCGCAGCCAAAAATATATATATATATATATATATATATATACCCAAAAAAGAAAGCAAGTCATTCCATTATATCAATATACTATTGGATGAAAAAAACCTTTCAGGCCCTTATGTAAACTATGATCTCATTTTCGTTTCTCACACACACACACACACACACACACACATACACACAATTTGTAAATGTGCAAGGAAATGTGGTTACCCCTGGGGAGATGTGAGGATATAGTAGAAAACAACAAAACATTATTTTTGTAATTTAAAAGTTTAAAATATTGGACATTTAAAAATTATCTAGCGATAAAGGAATGCATCAAAGGACTAAGTTTTTTTAACATAAATATAGATTTGACTTTAACACAAAGAATTAATATACTTCTAAGATCCATTAATATATGTGGATAAAGCAAAAAAGGGGGAAAATGTTCAAGTTTAATTAGATTTTAGGTAAATACCCCCAATTCCATGATAACTTCTTTAAAAGAAAGATTTCCAAAGCAGTGTGAAATCAGTTATCTCAAGTGGCCTGTGTTTCATGTTCTGTAGTATGATAAATGCTCAACCACAAAACAATGAAGCAAGCTTTCTGCTGTTTATTTAACCATGGTAGATTTAACAGTTAAGAACTTTGCTAGCCCATATCAGCATTAGGTGATCTAGGGCACAGTTGTTCTTCTTGAAGAGAAATAAACGAGGATATTTCTAATGTTCAATTTGAAAACCACAGCTGCAATTTACCTTGTCTTGAAAAACGTAAAAATTATCGTTACCTTAATTACGGTAGGCTGTCATTATCAAATACAAAATTCCAGCCTCAAAGAGCTAGTTATAAAGCAACTACCTGGAAAACTATTGATCATTCAGATAGCTAAGATAAATAAGGCAAGAAATTACTTGGTTTCTCTCTGGACTCAAATCCCTTCATTTTGTTTCCCTTTGGTACATCTGTGAGTGTTGAGAAAATGGATTTTAAGAAATGTCTTCTTCTCTCAGATAAACTCAGTCTATAGCTTCAGTGGCTGCCTCAGCAATCTCCAGCTCAATGGGGCCTCCATCACCTCTGCTTCTCAGACATTTAGCGTGACTCCTTGTTTTGAAGGCCCAATGGAAACAGGAACATACTTTTCAACAGAAGGAGGATACGTGGTTCTAGGTAACAATGACTTATGTTAAAACATGAATCATGAAATACTTCTTTCGTAGAGATGGCTAACAGGGATATTGAGTCCAAAGATAAAAACCAGAAAATCTAACTCACTTAGCCCTAGAAAATGGCCTCTTTCCATAGGGACCACCTTTCTCCTCTCCTACCCTCCAAACTAGACACATGGACCGTGCCCATCCCTGTTTGCTTTCCTCAGCCATTGCTTCTCCACAGCTGCCAAACCTCTGGAGGTAGACCATCTTGGCCCCTTTAGAATTTCCTATGCTGCACCATGGTCTAACCTGTGTTGGCTCTTGGCCACCTCAGTCAGTGATGCTCCCTCTAAGCATCACCCATTGTTCCTACTAAGGAAAGTTCCACTTCTTCCCCTTGCCAGCAACTCTAGCAGACAACACTATCCTAAAAACATTTTATTTCTGGATTTTTATTCTCCTCAACTCTTACTCTCTCACTCATTCAACAAAGTTTTTATTGTGTGCCTCTGGTATGACAGTCCCTATGCCAAGTGATGGAACATAATAGTTCTAAAAATAAGTAAAATCCTGGGACTTCCCTGGTGGTCCAGTGGTTAAGTCTTCGCCTTCCAATGCAGGGGGTGTGGGTTCGATCCCTGATCGGGGAGCTAAGATCCCACATGCCTTGCGGCCAAAAAACCAAAACATAAAACAGAAGCAATATTGTAACAAATTCAATAAAGACTTTAAAAAAATAAAAATAAAAGTAGCATCAGTAATTCCAAAAAATAGGGCTTCCCCGGTGGCTCAGTGGTTGAGAGTGCGCCTGCCAATGCAGGGGTCATGGGTTCGTGCCCCGGTCTGGGAAGATCCCACATGCCTTGGAGCGGCTGGGCCCGTGAGCCATGGCCGCTGAGCCTGCGCGTCCGGAGCCTGTGCTCCGCAACGGGAGAGGCCCGTGTACCGCAAAAATAATAATAATAATTCCAAAAAATAAATAAATAAAATCCTAAACAGACTACACACAATCACCATCCAATCCATTCCACCAACATTCTGTACAGCAACCATTAGGTGTGAGGAAGGTACCAGGACAGGTGCTGGGAAAGAAGATAGGAGAAGGGTATAGAACCACATGTTCCCTGCCCTCAACATCCCCTGAATAGAGACATTAAAGTGCAGCCAAGTATTCCTTCTTAAACCGCCCGCATGTCCAATAGAATAACCAGAGGTAATATATCCTCTCTTTGTCTAGCTCATGATTTTACTTTCCTTTCTCCTCCTTTATCCCTACTAAAACACCTACAGGCACATTTCTCAACCCTTCATTGAATTTCGGTGATAAGAACTCAAAGACTTGGACAGCCTGAAAAGCATAGCAACCTGCACAATTTATGTTCTCAATAAACATTAATAGCAGGAAAAATTTAAAAGTTATCTATGAGGAGACACGTCAAGTGAACATTATTAAGATGCCCAGGTTTGCAATGAGTCTCTTGGAGTGAACACAGCTAGTCTTAAGAAGAATTCATTTTCTTGCATCATTGCAATAACAGTTCCTAACTGCTTTTGCTGCTCTCACTTTGTTTTTCCTCCCAAATGCTCTGCAGCACTGGCACCAGTTACTTTTTTAAGAATTATTTTAAATACAGATCTGATCAAGTCAGCTCCCTTGCTAAATGACTGCAAAGTCAAGTCTACCTTCCATACTGGAGCACTAGAGCCCTTCCCAGTGTGGCTCCCACCAGCCTTCCCCATTCACCTCTACCCTTGCAGGGGACAGTCCGGCCACACTGGCATCCACAGTGCTCTCCAAATGTTCCAGCCTCTGTACTTGTGTTCAGACGACTCACTCTTCCCAGGTTGCTCTTTCCTCCTTCTCACTTTTGAAATATTAAATGGTCCTGCTAGTTGGAATCAATTTCTCCTCACCTGTGCTCACATAGCCATGCTGTGCTTTCAGCAAGCTGTTTCCTCCCCAGGCCCCAGAGCAGGAGTGGTGTGCTAGTTATCTCAGACCCCCACGGAGCTTTCCACAGTGTGTTTGACATGGAAAACAACACTTTCTGCTTACCTATTGAAAAATGCATCAAACTTTCAAAAACAAGTACAAAAACCTGCAATCAAACCATGGTTACAAAATTTAGGTTGCTGTTCTTGAGAACTAATAGTATTTCTCTCCATAGATGAGTCTTTCAATATTGGATTGAAGTTTGAGATTGCATTTGAAGTCCGTCCCAGAAGCAGTTCTGGAACCCTTGTTCACGGCCACAGTGTCAATGGGGAGTACCTAAATGTTCACATGAAAAATGGGCAGGTAGTGTGTTAAAAATTGTCTTAACAGTCTGTCTCCTCTGATCTTGGATTCTGGATCTGAAGCAGATTTATTTCACAGAATTATTTCATCAATCTTTCCTAACTGGGGGAAAGAACAAACAACAGGGAAGGTATAACATAAAATTTAAACGCAAGCAATATTTGGATTCAGATTCATATGTTGGGAATTTATTTGATGAGAGCAAAGAGCCATGAAATTGTGGCAAAAATCAATAATTAAAAGGTTTTAACAAAAGAATCGGAAGAGAAATTTTTTACAACAGATGGAAGCAGCAAACATGTTCAACCATCAAAACCAACAAGTACTAAAACATCTCTCTATAATCTATATGCATATCATATTTTCAACTACTAAAAACAAAAAATTCTGTTATAATTAAACACCACTTTCATCCTTAAATAATATTACTAAAGAACATTCATGAGAGTACTCAAATAAATATGAAGCATATTTTCAATGATGTCCCTAACTTAATATAACTGATTTTTGTTTGAGTTCCTGTATATTCTATTAAACCATATAATAATAAAACAAATCCTTATATGGTGCTTTACTGTGTGTCAGATACTATTCCAGTTGCTTTATATGGATTAACTCATTTAATACCCCCAATAGCTCCATGAAGTAAGTATTATAGTTACCACCCTTATTTTGCAAATGAGAAAACATGGCACAGAGTGACATAAGTGGGAGCGCTGGGGTGGGAACCCAGGCAGTCAGGCTCTTAGAGTCCATGCTCTTCATCAGTACCTTAGCCTGCCTCGTATAACACATTTCATCTTTAAAATTAAAGGAATTCATTGTGTTATCTTACTGTTCCTCTACCCCCTCTTCTCTCCTGTGTCATTATTTTGTTCTCTTTCTGAGGAACAGTTTAAACTTTCTGTAGCCTACTAAAGAGTGACCCCTTGCGTTCAATTTGCAAAGCTAATCATGTCTGGATGTTAAAAGTTCTGCTTCCCTGTGGTAAATGTAAGAAATTTCATTTTATCACAATGAGGAGAAATGAAATTAAATTCCACAATGTGCCTTGTCTTTTGCAGGTCATAGTGAAAGTCAATAATGGTATCAGAGACTTTTCCACCTTAGTGACACCCAAGCAGAGTCTCTGTGATGGCAGATGGCACAGAATTACAGGTGAGAAAAGCTGAGTGTCCTGGGTTTCCTTAATAAAGTGAGCCTACACACCCACCTGTGGCATGATGGCTTGGCAGAACTTAGACTATAACTTATATGACAGAATAGGTAATAGATGACAGTCTAAAAGTGGCCAAGAAAAGAGAATCAAATGTTACTGTACTAAAATGTGTATATTGAATTCACATGTGATTTGAAAATATTAATGCTGCCAGAATAGTCTTCAGGAGGGCTTCCCTGGTGGCGCAGTGGTTGCGCGTCCGCCTGCTGATGCAGGGGAGCCGGGTTCGCGCCCCGGTCTGGGAGGATCCCACATGCCGCGGAGCGGCTGGGCCCGTGGGCCATGGCCGCTGAGCCTGCGCGTCCAGAGCCTGTGCTCCGCAACGGGAGAGGCCACAGCAGAGGAAGGCCCGCATACCACAAAAAAAAAAAAAGGAGTTGTTTAAATAATGCATACCTTATGGAGCAAAAAAGTAGCAGAAAGCGTATCCTAAATATTATCCCTTTCAAAGGAAAATGTTAGTTATTTTTTGGTTAGACATTGATGTTTTCAGTGATTAGAGGAAAGTGTATGGTTTATTCCGGAATAAATAAGAGCCATTACTGTAATGAATTATTACCTTTCATGTGAAAATTAATCACTTCAGTGTCACTTATGACCACTCTTTTCCTTGTATTTCAGTTATTAGAGATTCAAATGTGGTTCAGTTGGATGTAGACTCTGAAGTGAACCATGTGGTTGGACCCCTGAATCCAAAACCAGTTGATCAAAGGGAGCCTGTGTTTGTTGGAGGTGTTCCAGGTATTATTTAAAAATGACAAGTTTCCAAATCCAAAAAGACACTAATTTCTCATAACTGTTATTATACTATTAAGAATTGAGCTATGTATTTTCATAATTCACCTAATAACTCAAAGGATTTTATATACAATATCCTTTCATAGGAAAAAGTGTACTGACAATTATGAAACCTTATCCAAGGATCAAAACAAAGTAATACATAAGAACTACACCACAACATTCTAACCAGTAGATAACTTGTCTCCCTCTGCTGTATCTGCTTAATTTTTTTCTCTTCACTTTACATACCCTCCTCACATACACACAGTGAAACACACTCTATCATATCTCTGACACAAAGAAAACTCATACACTATTGCTGCTCTAGGATCTGAGAAATAACCTTGGAGGAATAAAAGTTTGCGGATAGTTGCTCCTCTTCCACACTAAGAATACACAGTTTTTCCCAACCAGGACTAGTTTGAAATGTGAAAACAGCTGCAGACCATAAGTTCTGTTGTTCCTATGTAGTCACATTCCCTGAGAGGTTCCCAGCTGCAGTTCTGTAAACATCATCAGTGACATCACTGCTGTCATCTGCCAAGAATGGTGTATAATCCAGGATGGTGATAGGACACTTATGGACCCTCCACAATTACTTTAAACCTCTGAAGCAGGGACCATGGCCTTATGTTGAAAGTGATCGTTTCACACACTTCATTAACTTGGAAAAACTGAATGATAAAGGTAGCAAGAGGGAAAAATCAAGCTTTTACATCTGGAATTTGGTGGGGATTTTAAGGAAAAATTTAACATGGTTTTACCTTACATCCTAACTAGACTATTTTAGACTGACCCATGTAAAGGCAAATAATGCTTCAATTAAAGAGAGTGAGAGGGGCTTCCCTGGTGGCGCAGTGGTTGAGAATCCGCCTGCCAATGCAGGGGACACGGGTTCGAGCCCTGGTCTGGGAAGATCCCACATGCCACGGAGCAACTGGGCCCATGAGCCACAACTACTGAGCCTGCGTGTCTGGAGCTTGTGCTCCGCAACAGCGGAGGCCGCGATAGTGAGAGGCCTGCTTACCACAATGAAGAGTGGCCCCTGCTTGCCGCAACTAGAGAAAGCCCTCGCACAGAAACGAAGACCCAACACAGCCAAAAATAAATTAATTAAAAAAAAAAAAGAGTGAGAAAGATTAAGCAGCAAGTCTTGCGTACTCACAAAATAGTAGCAACAAAGCACTCTTCTGCTTTGTAATATGAATTTTTCAAATACCAGTATAGACAATAACAGTAACTCACTGATGAAATATTTGAGACCCTCAAAAAGCAACCCTTCTTCTCCTTTACTTCCACTATCCACTCCCATCTCCATTTCTCAGTCCTCTCCTCCTGCTCCAGGCTTCGGTTCTGAAAGAAATACTGGCAAAGACCACATTGCACTTCATGCAGGTACAGTGTGGAAGATGTGTCCTATCAGTTCCTCCATTTCTGCACATTGCTTTCTTCCTGGAAATCACAACATAGTTTAAAATATTTCACAGGTTCCCAAGGGCCTACAGGATCAAAGTCAGCCTGGCATGCAAGGTCCTGATCATCTGCCCCCCCTGCCCCCACCTTGCCCCTGCCTCTGGGGCCTCCCCCTACCTTCTGGGACTTGCAGTTCTCTGGATGTTCAATGATGGTCTTTTTGCTCCAGGCCTTTGCACAAGTGCACAAGGCATCAGTTTCTGGAAGATGTTCTTCTTTCTTGCCTCCCCTAGTACCTTTTCAAGGAACTTCTCCCACTCTTCCCCCAACTTTACTCCTATTGACCTTGAGGATCCAGCTCAGACTTCTTACACACATGCCCCCCTCCCCCTAGAGTGAGCTATGCATACCACCTTTGTGGCACTTATTGCAGAATATTGTTGAAGCTAAATTGTACACTCCTTGCTGCCAGAGAACACGACTTCAACACACAACAAATATGTATTGAGTGTCTATTAAGCACTGTGCTAGGCTCCAGGAGATGAACAAAACAAGCGTGGGCTCATGGAAGTTATGGTAATTGTTCTTTACTTTGCACCCACAGTGCTTACCATATCAAACAAATATTTATCTGTCATTCAAACAAATATTTGTCTCTCTGATTTGTGTTTCAGAGTCTCATCCCAGCATTACACACTGCCATCATCTCTCACTATAAGACTTGCTAAGCTCTACAGACTGGGTGGGCAAGATATACCTGAAGCCAAATTCTACCTGCCTGAGACATGCAATGAATAGCAAATTTTAGCTAATGAGCCAACACACAGGAACTAGCAAGGCATACCCACCAGCCCACTGCACCACTGCAGCTTTTAATTCCATCTACGAATCATGCCAGCAAGCCTAGAACAGAAGCAATTATAATTTAAGCTGAACATCATTAATCACATAATTTTGAGCTGTTCGAGATTAATGCCACTAAAATCACATCAGAAACTGGGGCATGAAAAAGAATAACTAAAGGAAATTAGGCATAAACAAAACCCCTATATGCACTGAAATCTCTTAGAATCCCAACCAGCTCTCTTATACCAGGCAGAACCCTGGTAACACATTGTACTATCAATAAAAAGTTAATGCATTGAAATTCAATGAACTTTATACCAGAAAATTCAACTTCATTGTATGATCATTTAAAAATCAAAATTAGAAGTTAATTTTTTGAGTTAAGGACCGTTCATTCCTCTACTGAAGATCCTGCATTATTCTGTATATAGTTAAGCTTTCAACCTGCGGAATGTTTGCTCTTAAAATCATGTGTTGAGGGCTTCCCTGGTGGCACAGTGGTTGAGAGTCCGCCTGCCGATGCATGCAGGGGACACAGGTTCGTGCCCCGGTCCAGGAAGATCCCACATGCCGCGGAGCAGCTAGGCCCGTGAGCCATGGCCACTGAGCCTGCGCATCTGGAGCCTGTGCTCCGCAACGGGAGAAGCCACAGCAGTGAGAGGCCCGCGTACCGCAAAAAAAAAAAAAAAAAAAAAAAAGTCGTGTTGATTTTATCAATCAATTACTTAGGGTTCTGGGGCACTTTATTGTCACTACTGCAATAAATTGTGTAGGGAATTATGCAGACCATAATTTCTACATGAACTATTTCCTCTAGAATTTGTCCCCCATGAATCAAAGGGTGGTAAGCTTGGGCAGAATCAAAATCCATGGTCTAAAACTAGTATCCAAAATGAACAGAAGAAATAGATGTTTCTACCCCTTACATTCTTTCCTGTTCATCTTTATTCTGATGATGAAGTACACTGAACAGGCTTGAAGAATATATATAGTCATACTAATCTAGAGACAAAGGGAATTGATCTCTTAGGCCCCTTCCAAATCTAAGACTTGATAATTATCATTCTAAATATGAAATGTTATTCCATGATTTATTTTCAATACAAAGCTTCTGCATATTCTTAATCTACATTGCTTGGAAAACTTATTACAGCTGCTTGATGGTATTTAATTTGCTGTCCTTTTTTATCTTCCCTCCTGAGTTACTGATTTCTAAGTGTTTTCCATCTTTTATCTGCTACTGCTCACATAGCTGTTTTGTACATAATAATAAGCTTTCACTAAATGGATTTTAATTTCATGATATTTCTAAGCTCTCTAAATTGCTTTAAATTATATTGCTTCTATCATCTCAACACATTTAATTGTGTCTTTACAATTAATAAGCATCAAGGCTTCTTTTAGATCTCTAATTAAGATAATGGGAGAAAATTCCCCTGGCATACCCCAGGGCACCTGTATCCACACAAAGACTAGGCTAGTTATCATTATCCTGTTTATAGTTCTTAAGCCCTGAGCTCAGAAAAATTAAAATTTAGTTTATTTGAATTCATTATTTTCTCATTATATTTTATGAGCTTGGCAAAAATGTGGAGGATTAAGGATGAAGGGTAATGATACAAATTAAACAGAAACATTAACCAATCCCAAGAAGAGTTTGGAAACTAAATTTTCTTTCCTCCGTCTCAGTAAAGCACACAAAATAAGTGAGGCCCAGGTGAAATTAACTCTAAAAAGCATACGTAGATCCCGAAAATTCACTGCTGAGGCTTTATCTGTAAGTGGTAAATTTCAATAGTAAATACACAGCTGAATTATACTCTGAAATTTGATCATGGAAAACATGGCAAAACTTTAAAATTACTGCATGTTCATATTACTTCAAAAGCAGATAATGTTTCTGAGAAAATGCGTAAATTATTACTATATTCCATCTTTGACATGTAAATCATCTTGATAATGAGAGCGGTTATGATGTATGTTTTTGCCACAAAGTAATATTTGGGCTTGGAACGCCTCAACTGCAGTCTTTGTGTTCATTTCTTTCTTTTTCCAGAGTCTCTACTGACACCACGCTTGGCCCCTGGCAGACCCTTCACAGGCTGCATCCGTCACTTTGTGATTGACGGGCGCCCAGTGAGCTTCAGTAAAGCAGCCCTGGTCAGCGGTGCCGTGAGCATCAACTCCTGTCCAGCAGCCTGACACAGCAGAGCTACTCAAGTACAAAGTTCTTTAGAGCACTGAAAGAAACACAAAGCCAGCCAGGAGGAGTGGCAGTTCTTCCTCTTGGTAGAAACTTTCATCTAGTTGAGCAGGACTTAAATGAATCATCAGGGACTGGATGTTTATTATTTCTTATTTGGATTCTTACACCTTGGATCCAAAATGTCTGCCATGGATAACAATCAAAGGAGCATTAAACTTACCTGTATTGTATTACTTCCTGCTGGTGAAATTACTGTTCCTGTGTCTAATAAAATAGAAGGGATTCTAAATAAACACTGGCACACATTTTTAAAGCGTGGCTAGATTCTCAGATTCATCTTTCATTTTAGGTAAGATAACAGCCTATACCAAAATATCTTTGGTATACTTTCTTTATTTGAAAAGATTTACTAATTTACATAAAATCTAAAATTAGATTATAGATTTGCTTTTAGCACTTTTGTTTGGTCTATCAGTATAGCAAGAATATTTTAGTTTTATCAAGGTTTAATAAAGTAAATTTCTAACAAATTATCAGAAAATGGTAATATAATTTGTTTCCAGGAGAGAAAAAAAAAAAAGCCTCAATCGAATAAATGCCTACTTTTTTTCCTTTCTTCCTTAAAAGAAAAATAAAATTGTGCATGAGGGGAGGTTCTTGTAGGATATTGTTACTGTGTGTTCTGTAGGAATCATGAAGGACATTATAGGAAAGAGAATAAGTCAAAGTCATACAATTCCACTTAAAAGTATAAAAGTCCTTTTATTAAAAGTTTTTTCCCCCACATACCTGCAACACAACTAGTCTTATTTCTAAAATTTTATAATCAGTTTTTAGGTATATATATAAATATATTAATAAAGTCTAGAAAGGGAAAAATAGGCTTGACTAGCTGGTAGAATATTAAAATATAGAGACTGAAATAAAAGAATTATACATGAAAAGATAATCAACAGTGAAGACAAAATGAGAAAATAGACCCTCATATAAACAGGATTGAAGGTACGTAAGAGGAGTGACTTTTGGGGTATGGGGAGGGAGTATAAAGTATTTTGAGGAATTACTAAGGGAATAAAATAATCTCTTGCATATATATGTAATTATTTACATTCCCCTACTACCCTCATGTCTCAGGTACATTAATAATAATGATGAAGATCAACAAAAATAGCTAATATCTATTCATAGAGGACTTACTAAGTGACAGCCTCCACAATAAGCTAAATTAAAGCAGATTTCACTTGATCATCACACTAATCCTATGAGGTAGCATTTGCAGATGAGAAGCCTGAGATTTAGAACGGTTAAATAACTCGCCTGCTGTCATTCAGCTAGACTGAGGAGCCAGAATTGGAAATAGGACTGCTGCCTGCCTCCAGGGGCAGTATGACTGTCCCCTTGCTTCCTGCCCCCAGGGGACTGTCTGCCTTCAGGCCAACTCTCAACTGGTCTCTAAAGCTGGAGTCACAGACTCAGCCACCTATACAGCCAGAGAGGTATCATAAAGGAGTGAAGCTGGTGGGGTCTGACTGAGAAAATCAAAAGGGCCAAAATTTCCAAAAGAAGCTGGAAATGTGAAATTTGAGGGGCCTGAAATGGCCTGATTTTTCAGTTAGTAACTAATTAAAATTAAAACAACAGCAATCACAAGAGCAAAATACTGGGCTGACCAAACAAAACCTGAGAGCTATGGCCTCTGAGCCTATGTGGCTTCTGAGCTAAAGACTCTGAATCCAATAGTCTAGGGCCTTAACCAGTACAGATTGGACCAATGCTTAAAACACACTAAGCCTTCACAGTCCTCCCTACAACAGACCCAAGATGGAGGCAGTAGCTCTGAAACAGCCTGCCATTTTCTTTTCCAAGAGATTTTCCCGAGACATCCTAGAGGGCCATCCTATGCCCTTCATTCTCAGCAGTGGCCCAGACCCTGGCTGGACCTCCAGTAGCTACAGCAAGTGTGTACGCAGACTCACATATATGCAGACTAAAGCCACAAAAATTCTTCTACCTTCTCTGCAATTTACAGGGCCACTTCTTTGCAGTTATTATTTCACATTCTTATGCTCAGCAAGCAAGAATCTACTGACCCATATCTGCTGACCCTCTTAACCACACAATGACCTTCTGAAACCTTGAGTTTACCATTTATAAGAGCTTGATTCAGTTCTTAGATGGGACCCCATCTTCTCTCAACTTCTGTCTAGGGAGAAAGAAGTATGATTTCCTTTCTTTTAGTTAATCTTAGTATATTGGAACTTCATACATAGAAATATGTATTGGATGTTCAGAGTAATTTTGACTAGTTGTCATTCATGGCCCCTGCCAGTTCAGAGCACCTTTGAAATCAAGAGGCCTCCCATAAGCCCCAGTTTGAAGAAGCAGCCCTATTTGGGCCTGTATCCCACTTCCTCCTCATGGCCACAGCTGATTGGGTGAGGGCACCATCCTGTTGCTTTCCAGTGAAGCAACATCCCACTGTCTGGTGGTATGAAAAGATGAGTTCCAACAACTGAAAATTTTCTCTTGAAATTGTGAATTGGGAAACACAGAAAGAATCAAGCCCATAGCAATAATAGCTGAAGCCAAAATGATCTTACCTAGAAGAATGGTTTTAAGTGTTTACCATACACATTTATAGACACATACTTCCCATTCTGTAAACATAGAATAATATATATCCACCTACCCTCTGTCCAGTAAGAACCACCTCAGTTCTCAGCGCACAGTTTGTAAGGGGGCATCTCAGAAGACACTGGGCTATTTCTGTTCCCTGGGCTCCTACTTCCTTGTACATAGCATGGTAGTAGAGGGTGTTAAGTAGGGTCTTTGCTTACCTTAATTGGTGACTACAGCCTACAACTAGGACCATAATGCAGTAAATACACCTTTTAGGTTCACCAAACTTTGACGTGTGAAGCCAATCCCTTCTCTTTAGGACTGGCTCAAAGAAGTCATTTCAGTATAACCAGCAATGTAAAACCACAATGCCCCCAACACACTACATACACATCACACACACACACACACACACACATACACACACACACAGTCTGTATAAAGGCAACTGTCCAGAATGTAAGTTCCATGAATTTTTGTCTGTCATCCAATGTGTTGTAAGAGCCTAGAACAGTGCCTGGCATGTAGTTATATGCTCAATATTCTTTGAGTAAATTTCAGGAAAGCCAAGTTTCCATAAAAATTACCCCCTCATCTCACCTCCCAAGGCAATCACTTACAAAGTGCCTGGCAATCTTCAGAAAGGAAAAAGTGATACTGACTTCTCCACTTGGGTTCCCGTGAGCCCCAGGGATCTCTGATTTGCCTGAAGATATGGAGAGAAGACTAGGGGAAAAAATGGCATAGCTGATCAGAGAGACAAGAAGCATTCCCTCAAGTCTTTGGTAACCTTTCAAGTCCTGAAAAGTAGAGGAAAAGATTAGCTACCATGGATAAGGCCACTCAATTTATAAACTTCACAACACCAGAGGACACCATGCGCAGAGAATACTGCTAGGGGGCAGGATGGGGTGGGCAGAGCATAGATGAGTTTTAAGGGTGAAAGCCTGCTAATCTGCCAAATCATGTGACAGAGAGGCTCACAATGAAGAGGAATGTAACATGACACTACCAACCAGAATAGCAACTGAATCCCTCAAGGAAGGAAGTGTAGTGATGGTAGCTGCTTAGCACTGAGTCCCTCACTAGCCCAGCCAGACCACAGTGAGTTTACAGTGAGCTAAATCAGCAACCTCAGAGAACATGTTTTCAAATGATCATGTCTAAAGATGGATGATTCGTGAGCTGATGTCAACCTAAAGGAAGGTTATGAAAGCATGATGCCACAGGGTTGCCCTCAGACTGTTTATAATATTCCCTTCACAGAAAGCTCCTGCCTAGGAATGTAAGGAATATGGGAAGGCATTTATTCAAGGTAGAAGCCTTAGAAGACTAAAAAATTCATACCAGTGAAAAACTCTATTTATCCTCTTAATGTTTAAAATTTGCAGTGAGGTCCCACTCTCATTCCTGATATCAGTAATCTGTGTCTTTTTTTTCCTGTTAATTCTGCCTAGAGGTTATCAATTTTATTGGTCTTATCAAAGAACCAGATTTTGGTTTCATTGATTATTCTCTATTATTTGTCTTTTATTTCATTAATTTTTTCATCTTATTTCTTTCTTTATGCTTATTTTGGGTTTAGTTTGCTCACCTTTTCTTCTTTCTTAAGGTGAAAGCTTAGATTAATTGACTTGAGACATTTCTTTTTTCTTTTTTTTTCTTTGGGCCACACCGTGCAGCATGTGGGGATCTCAGTTCCCCGACCAGGGCTTGAACCCGTGCCCCCTGCAGTGGAAGCTTGGAGTCCTAACCACTGGACCACCAGAGAATTCCCCTACATTTCTTCTTTTCTGATGAAAGAATTTAAGGCTTTAATTCTAAGCACTACTTTAGTTGCACCCCATGCGTTTGATATGTTGTTTTCATTTTCATTCAGTTCAAAATACTCTCTAATTTCTCCTGTAATTTCTTCTTTTATTCATGAGTTGTTTGAAAGTGTTTCATTTAGTATTCCAATATTTGGAGAGTCTCCAGACATTTTCCTGTTGAATTCGAATTTAATTCTGTTGTGGAACATACTTTGCACACTCTGCATACTTTGTTTTGTTGCCTATAACATGGTCTATTCTTGGTAAATTTTCCATGTGTGCTTGAAAAGAATGTATAGTATTCTGCTGTACTGTTGTTCTACTACCAGTTGTTGAAAAATGTTAAGCTATAAATGTGGAGTTATTTGTTCTTTCCATCAGTTTTTGATTCATGTACTTTGAAGCTCTGCATAACATTTAAGATTGTATGACCCTTTTATCATCATGAAATGTCCCTCTTTATTTCTGGTAGTATTCCTTGCTCTAAAATCTTCTTGTCTATTATTAATATAGCTACTCCAACTTCCTTTTGATTAATGTTTACATGGGATATCTATTTTTATACTTTTATACTTTTAATTTAAAGTAGGTTCATGTAGTGCCTGGTTAGCTCAATCAGTACAGCATGAGACTCTTAACGTAGGTTCATGTAGACACCATCCTCTTTTCTAGCTAATCTCATAATCTGTCTTTTAATTGAAGTGTTTACACCTTTGTAATTAATGCAAATGTCAATATGGTTTGGTTTACATCTATTATCTTTGTTCTTTTTTTCCTCTTTTCCTGCCTTCTTTAGGATTGAGTGATATTTATTCCATTTAATCTCCCTGTATTAGCTCTCTGTTACTGTTTGCTTTTAGAGATAAATCTAAAGTTTACAATTACATATTTACCTCATCACAATCAATCTTCAAATACTATTATGCCATTTCATAAATCATCTAAGACACTTACAAAAGTAAACTTCCATTTTCCTCCTCCTGTCTTTTCTGCTGTTACCATACATTATACTTTTATATAAATTATTGTTATTATTTTTGCTTTAAACAGTCATTTGCCTGTTAAGTAAATGTTTAAAAATGAGAAAAAGTATTTTATATTTACCTACATATTTTCTATTTCTGGTGCTCTTTATTTCCTTATACAAATTTCCATCTAGTATCATTTTTTTCTGCCTGAAAAAACTTCCTTTAACATGTCTTATAGTACTGATCTGCTAGTGATGAAAAGTCCTTACCTCACCATTTTTGAGAGATACTTTAAAGATATGACTTCATTGCCTTCTTGCCTGCATGCTTTCTGATTAAAAGTGCTCTCATTCTTTTTGTTGTTGTTGTTCCTCTGAATGAATGTGTCCTTTTGTTCTATTGGGTTTTAAGATGTTCTCTTTATCCCTGGTTTTTAGACAATTTAATTATATGGCTTTTTGTTTGTTTTGTTTTATTCATGTCTATTTTCTTTGGGGTCAGTTAAGCTACTTGGACCTGTGAATTTATAGTTTTCATCAAATCTGGAAAAAATGTGGCCATTATTTCTTCAAGTATTTTTCTATTGTCCTCCCTCCTCCTTCTGGGAAGCTACTTACATATATGTTAGACTGCTTGCTATTAAAACACAAAATTTATGCTCTTTTTTCCGGTCTTTTTATCTTCATATTTCATTCTGGATAATTTGTATAGCTATGTCTTCAAGTTCATTAATCTTTTCTTCTCCAGTGTATAATCTGTTCTTGATCCCATTCAGTGTATATTTTTATTTCAGATACTGTATTTTTCATCACTAGAAGTTCAGTTGGGTCCATTTTATAGCTTCCATTTCTCTCTTCATTGTGATTATGCTTTCATCTACTACTTGAACACTTATGGTAGCTTGTCTGCTAATGCTATCATCCAGCACTCTGAATCTGTTTCTATTGACTAATGATTCTCTTGACTATGGACTGCATTTTCCTTCTTTTTTGCATGCCTGGTAATTTTTTATTGGACACCAATCATTGTGAATTTTACATTTTTGGTGCTGGATTTTACTGTAGTTCTTTAAATTTTGAGGGTTTTTTTTTCCCTCCTTGGATGCAATTTAGTTACTTGGAATCAGTTTGACCCTTTCCACTCTTGCTCTTAAGCTTTGTTAGGGCAGGTCCAGAGCAGCCTTCAGTCTAAAGCTATCCTCCACTCCAAACCCACCCCCACTGAGGTAATATCTCACTGAGGACTCTACTCCATATATTAAAAGCTCTTTCCACTATGGCTGAATCACAAATTATTCCCAGCCTTGTATGAGCTCTGAGGAATTTTTCATTACTCCTTTCTCCTTTCCCATGATTCTTTCCCCAGCCTTGGGCAATTTCCTTTATGGATTTTTTTCTCTTCCTTTGAGGAGTATTAAATTTTTATTTGGCAAATAATTAAGTTACTCATGGATCATCTTGATTCTCTCAAGTCTTATTTTTAAACTTTGTTAAAGTTAGTATACATTAACCTTTAATCTAGTGCTAGTTTAGACCTCCTACTAAGACATGACCTTTCTGAGGACTCTACTCAATGCCCCACAGGTTCAATAAGGTCTTTCTACTCTGGCTGGTTGAAATTCAAACATCTCCTAGCACTTTGTGAGCTCTCAGAATTTCTCCATTTATAAATCCCTGATGAAAATTCTTTTCACCTCATGTGGCACACATGCATCTATGTGCATGTAATTATAAGCTAATAAACCTTTCACTTAAAAAGGCATATATATATATATATATATATATATATATATATATATATATCTTCAGGAGCAGAAAAGTAGACAAGAACTGGGGAAACTATATCTGACACTAAAGTCAGTCTTTTGGAGAAAAAAAAATTTCATGGGATGAAGGGTGGCAACCATCAAGAGGAAAAGAAAGCAAGCTGAGTTTCTTGGAACTATTACAAGAAGAAAAAGAAAACAGAAAGAGCTGGCCTACACCTCAAAACTGAACCTTAAGTCTAATTGAATAAAAAGATCCATCTGAGGTTTCTCAATACTAACTGTAGACAATTTCAAGATAACTGGCTGGGACTTGAGGTAATAGTGTGATGATGAGACATCATTTTTCCTGGAAAAATAGGGGTTAGAATCACAGCCTTGACCTCATTATAATAAATTTAACCAATAACCTGAGCTCCCATATGATAGCAGTGTATATGCTTTGCAGATTAACCATGGACTAAGAATTTCCTTCAGTCTTGGGTATTGTTTCAAAATGCATAACCCACAGGGCTCCATTTCTCACCCAATATAATCATTCCTGGGCAGAACATTATCAAAATACAGAAAGACAGAAACTGGCTTAGGGTATTCAAGTGAAAGGATTCAGCTAAGTAGCAACCCCAAAATAAGCAAAGGAAATCAGCCCAAAACACATTAAGCATTTAGAATGGGCCCTTCCTGACTGATAATCAAGGTGGCTTAAGCTTGTGAATTGTTGATATTAATGATCCACTGTGAGCAAGATGATCTCTAAGGCACTTTCTAATTGTGAAATATTATTCTGTCTTATCTATCAAACATAACTGATGGCTTATCACTACACGTTTTACAGACTACATTCCGGTTTTTCCCTACAAAAAGTAAATATTTCAACTACTGTCACCATCCAAAGGTGCCACCACTTTTATTTGCTTACCAGATCATAAGAGGATACTGGTCCATTACCCATGACCTAGTCAAACCTCTACAAAAGACTTAATGATGCTATTTAGGATGCATTTCCTTGCTGCTTTGTGCAGGTGGCTTTTGCATTGTTGCAAAGACAGTGATGGGAACATCAGTTATTGTTAGGCAATGATTTCCAGGGCATCTTCGAAGTTGCCTAAATAAAAGAGCAAACGACATGTACTTAGATATAAAAAGGGAAATTTTTTTCAGAGAACCAAAGTTTGAGTGTATATTCAGCTGTTTTAAGTCTTTTTGAAATCTCTGAATGTCACAAAATAAATATAACACAGTGGCACTAATGAGGCAGACATTTTAGACTTACATTACAAAGAAATTGTTGTTAAATGTTGTGCCATACATTTAATCAAAAGAAACTTATAAATACAAAGATAACCCTCCAGATGTTCTTTTGAAAGGTATGCAGTGATTGCTAAATGGCAAAGAAAAGTGGGGCAGGGGGGAGTGCATAGTTGTAAACATAAGTGATAATACTATGGCAATTCATACATATAAGCAACTTAAAATCACTCCAGTTGAGTGATTTAAAAACTAGAATATTTGTGGAAAAATATAAAACTGAACATATTATTCCACATACTATTCAAATGTTGATAGGATCTCAGGTTTAAAAGAGCCCTTAAATAACATCTAGTCTAAAAATACACCGAGTGCTTGAATTTCCTTTCCAACATCCCCATCAAATAATAACCCAACCTTAAACATTTCTAAAGACTATTGATCAGTATTTCCCGAAGTAGCCTATTTTATCCTTGAATAACTCTGATGTTTAAAGTACCTACCTTATTAAACTTAAATCTGTGTTCTGAAAATTCCAAGCCATGAGAAATCAAACAATGTACTATGGTAAACAGAATAGTGGAATAAATCCTATTATAGTTTTCTTCAATTTTGCAAAAATAGAATCTTCACCTCTATATCACTCTCCTTCTGCCAAAGGTCAAGTCAAAGCCAAAGTGACACTGACTCTGAGGTCTGAGTCTTTTTCATATTTTGTAGCCTTATGCCTAGCACAGTGCCCTGCACACAATAGCACTAAAGGTTTGCTTATTTGATTGAATGTTATATAATCTTGAAATTATTAACAAAAAACTAGCTAAATATTATCCCCCAAAATTGGTCTATCATTCAGACTTACAACATACAGACTCTATGCTAAGAAAACCTAGGCTCTGGTAATACTAATTTAATAACAGCAATGCTCCTAGGCTTCTTTCTTACTAACTGTCAGCTAAAGCTTGCATTGATGACAGCCATTACACATCTCCTCAGTTGTTAGGACAAGAAGACTTTTTACCTGGTTAGTAACATCTCTTTCCCGTTACAGGAAGCACTGGAGCTCAGCGCAGGCTCCAGCCCAACTGAAGGATCTCCCCCTTCCATTGGAAACCTCCTTGGCTGGGTCCCAAACCGAAAAGGCATAATTCACTGAAAACCTAGATTAGAAAGTTAAAATAATGGAGAGGAGGGGTGAGTTGTTTTCAAATAGTTCTTTGAAATTCTTAATATTAATTTTGCTATAGGCATATAGAAACATTCTGAAAATGACATATTTAAATATCTATAAAAGTACATAAATACTCTATTATACAACTCTCCCTTATATACAATTTTAAGTCTTGAGCAAATATAAAATAGCCATGAGATGATAAAGTAAACTGTGCCCTATGGTTAACATAACTGAAGTCCATTTATGTTATGTGAAAAAAAACTGTTTCCCTTTGAATGGTTATATGGCAACTGCCAAGCTTGAGCTCCCACTGCCTCTCTGCCTGTCTAAACCCTTGTCTTCCTTTGAAGTACAGGAGTTTCACATCTGCCTGATATCTACAGCTATTCCTTCTCTTCCTGGTGATTATTTGTTAACCCCTGCCTCTCTACATTTACAGTGCATTAGTTAAGAAAGTGCCTGGGAAAAGCTGGACCGACCTGGATTCAAATCCTGGCTCTGGCTCTTCCCAACTATGTGATCTTAGGCAAGGTACTTAACTAAGTATGCTTCTCAAAGATAAACTGAGCTTAATAATATTATCTACCTCCAGGGTAATAATGGGGATTAAATAAAGTAATACATGTGAAATGCAGTGCCTAACATGTAGTACAGGCTCAATAAATGTTAACTGCTATTACTCAACAGATACTACTGAGCATGATTAAAGATATACATACACATATACAATGTAATGTATATATGAGATACATACGATATATATGATACACACACACACACAACTACACAAAGTAAGCTCCTCACTGCCTACTGTTGCCTCTGCTTGGAATTCTTCCCCACCTCACTGCTCCCACTCTTTAGTTGTTAGGGCCAACTCATTCATTAAGTCTGAATTTAAATTTCACTTTCTTGGAGAAGATTTTTATAACCCCTCCATTATCGGTTTTCTTAGCACTCTACTTCTGCTTTATAACAGTTATCATCACTCTAATTCAGGATTTCTCAACTCTGACACTATTGACATTTAGGGTCATATAATTTTTTGTTTAGGAGGGAGGAGACGGACTGTCCTGTGCATTGTAGGAAGTTTTGCAGCATCCAAGGCCTCCACTCACTCACTCACATGCCAGTAGCACCCCACCCCAAAGCTGTGACAAAAATATCTGCAGACATTGCCAAATATCACTTGGTAGAAAAGGGGAGAAAAATATCCCCCTGTTGAGAACCAGTGCTCTAATTTTTTTGTAAATGTTATTGCTTAATCATTATCCTCCCCACTCCCATTCCATGTCTGTATTTGTCACCATTGATTAAATCTTTAATACCTAGAACAGTGTCTGGGACACAGTGGGTAATTAATAGCTCTATCTTGTATAAATTTACATGTCTTCAGCAAAGGGCAGGAAAAATGAAAAATGTCTTATAACTGTTTCTTATGCCTAGTGCAGTATTCTGTGCCTAATAAGTAAGTGTTTATTGTGGTAATAATAAAACTAAATTATTAAAAGTTTTGGAATTTGAATATTATATAATAGTTTTTATAGACTGTGTGTCCATTATCGAAGAAAAAGTGTTATGCTCAATGACAAGTTAGTAAAACCATAGTAAAAACTATGGTTTAGTATAACTAGCTATCATATGTAAGTATTAAGCTTCAGCTAACTTGATCAAGGATACACAGACTTACCAAAATAGGCCGAGTCTGATTCCTGTAGAGGTGAATAAATCAATTGCTTCTACTGACCTTCCAGAGAAGGCTGGAATTGCCAAAGGAATGATGATCAAATGTTCCAGAGACACCCAGAAATTGTGACACCAGAAGATTCTTTCACATAGTTTCCTACCTAACAAATAAAATATCATGATTCATACCTCCAGCAACAAGCTGAAACCTAGCTAAAAAATTGTGTCTAAAGTTTGTGTGAAGGTTTTATTCTTGTTGTCATTGCCTTGTTTATTTTCCAACATTAAATATTTTAATCTATGATTACTTTATCTGTGTCTATTCTAAACCGACAGTCTAATCAATATGCACAAAATCACAAGATTCTCCTCACTTTATATCCTATTCTCATTACCTTTGTCTTCTAGACTTTCCCTTAACTAATAACCCAAATTAATCCAATCTAGCCATGTCCTCGTCCCATGCCAAAAGCCTCAAACTGCACCTTTACAAATTTCTTTATCGTTCTTCCTATGTAGGACTCTCTAAACCCTCTCTCTAATGCCTGGACTACCTCTTCTCTCCTGTTTCCTCAAAAGAGGCTTGAAATTCCCAAGTGACAGGAATAATGAGAAAGGAAGAATACACCTTATACTGTCCTCTCTATTCTGTTCCCTGGGCCCTGAGTTCTCCTCCGTTTATACCATCTTCACCAAATGAATGATGATAAAATATCCCAGTGACACCCAGGAATTATGACATCAGAGATTCTTTCATATAGTTCCCTACCTGCTAGAGCATAAAATGTCTCAATTTGTAGTTCCAACAACAAGCTGAAATTTATCTTCTGGACTGCCCTTTCTCTCCCAGTTTCTATATCAACAGCTTACCTCACTGAATGTAATACTTAAGTTTAACTCTTAAGCCAGAACATTACTCTCCAGCTAATCAATTTTTTATTAAGTTTTCTTAGCTGATGACTGAACTATTAAATGTTAATGAGCATTTTTCACATTTAATGAAAATCTTTTTTACTACCTACATTTTATGCTAAGTTCCCACTGTTCTGTTTTTATATGCTTTATGTAATAGGAAATTAGCATTTTAAATAATTAAGTTGATGTTAGATAAAAGCTGAACTCTACCTTCTCTTTCTTACTAGGGTGTTATCTGTGAAGAGTTGATCACAATCTTAGCTTAGAGAAATCATTTAACTGACTGTGTCATAGTCAGACAAACTGAAATAATTGCTGGTCATTGTTAGCTAATATATCACTAGGACCTAAACATTTGACGCTTAGTATGGCAACATTTTTTTAATAGCTTGAATTTTCTGTGTGGGTGGCAATGCGAAAACGGTGGGTTAGCACCTCGGAGTTAGGTTTAAATTCGAACACCGTGTTAACTCTGAGACTGAGCAAGTCACTAAAAGTTTGTAAAATGGTATTAATTCCTACATCACAGAGTTGTTTTGAGGAATAAAGAGCCAATGGCTGGGGTACAAGATTTCAATCAGAGTGTTGAGGCATTGATTTCACTTTTTAATCACTGATATACTATCTTTAAGCTGCAAAGTAAAGTATTTGCATGTGAAATATTCTTAAATTCCCCCAATTTACCATCATTTTAAACTAGTTTATTTGGCACAAGTTGTGCCAAGGTTCTTCTTTAATATGGATGATACAGTGAGACAAACCAAAAAGTAGCCTTAATGATGGAACTATCCAGCACTAGAGTATATACATTAGAAGACAAAATAAACTTGACTCTACAGCAGATCTTCACAGGGGAATGGATGAATAGGTGAAGTATAAATAGTGAAAAAAAAAAATGGTGAAATCTCTAAATACTCTCTCTTAATTCTCATAAGCGCAAAAATAGTGATCTTTCAATCTTCAGGATATTGATTCATGAGATACAGAAAAAGAGTAATGTTTGAACTGGTCATATCCTAAGAAAATATCCATTATTAGAATTACTTTATTCATACCACAAATATTTGCTGATAATCCACCATAAGCAAGGCATGTGTTAAGTACTGAAGGTAAAGTATTGAGCAAAACAAATACAGTGTCTGCCCTAATGGAGTTTACAGGTTAGGGTAGGGTATGCTCTAGATTAGCACTAAATCTAAAGGACAAGTAGGCATTAACTAGGTGGAAGTGGGTACGAAGCAAAGACACTGAGACAGTTGGGAAGGGGGCAAACAGAGGAAACAGCATGTTCAATGGTCCTGTGCCAGTAGAAAGGACAACAGAAAATCTGAAAGGCCAGCATAACCACAGCAGAGAAAATAAAAAAGAAACCAGGTCAGAGAGAATAAGTAGAGGCTAAATCAAGCAGGAACATGAACCCAAGTTAAAGATTTTAGACTTTATCTTATGAGCAAGGGAGCCCACAAAAGAATTTTAATCTCCTGGGAAACATATTTAGGTTTCTGTGATTTTTTTCCTCTATTAATTTTCTGTTTTCTATTTATTCAATTTCAACTCCAATCTTTAGTATTTCCTTTTTTCCTGTTTACTTTGGGTTTAATTTGCTTTTCTTCGTCTAGTTTCTTAAAATGAAAGCTTAGGTCATTGATTTGATCTTCTTAACATAAGTATTTAATTCTATAAATCTCCATCAAAGCAGTACTTTAGCTTCATTTCACAAATTTTGAAATTTTGTTATTTTCATTTCCTTCAGTTAAAATTTTCCTTTTTGGTTTCTTCTTTGACCAATGGGTTATTTAGAACTATGATATTTTGTTTTCAAATATTTGGGAATATTCCAGCTATTTCTCTGTTACTGATTTCTTAGATTTCATTGTTAACAGAGAACATTCTTTGTATTATGTTAATTCTTTTAAATTTATTGAGACCTGTTTATGGCCAGAATAAGGACTATCTTGGTAAATGTTCCATGTACACTTGAAAAGAATGTGTATCCTGCTGTTGTTGGGTGATGTATTCTATACATGTGATTGGTTGACAGAGTTGTTCAAGTCTTCTGCATTCTTACTCATTCTCTGTATACTTATCAGTTATTGAAATAAAGATGTTGCAATCTCCAACTATAATTATGAATATGTTTCTCTTTTCTATTCTGCCAGTGTTTGCTTCACGTATTTTGAAACTCATTAGGTACATAAATTTTTAGTAGCATTATGTACTCTTGATGAATTTATATTTTTATTATAAAATATCTTTCTTTATCCCTAGTAGTATTCTTTGCTCTACTTTGTCTAAAATTTATATAGCTACTTTGTATTCGTTAGTGTTCGTATAATGTTCCTATATTTTTAGTTTCAAACTTTATATTTGATATAGCTTTCTTTCTTTTTTTATTTTATTATTTTATTTTATTTATTTATTGTTTCTGGCTGTGTTGGGTCTGTTGCTGCACGCCAGCTTTTCTCTGGTTGCAGCGAGTGGGAGCTACTCTTCATTGCAGTTCACGGGCTTCTCATTGTGGTGGCTTCTCCTGTTGCAGAGCACAGGCTCTAGGCACACGGGCTTCAGTAGTTGTGGCATGTGGGCTCAGTAGTTGTGGCGCAGGGGCTTAGCTGCTCTGCAGCATGCGGGATCTTTCCGGACCAGGGATCGAACCCGTGTCCCCTGCACTGGCAGGTGGATACTCAACCACTGAACCACCAGGGAAGCCCTGATGTAGCCTTCTTATAAACAGTATATAGCTGAGTCTTGCTTTTTACAAATCTACTCTGATGATCTCTGACTTTTAAATTAGGGTGTTTTGATTATATTTACATGTAATGCGATAGATATGATTGAATGTAAATCTGCCTTCTTACTATTTGTACTCTATTTGTGCCATCAGTTTTTGTTCCCCTTTTGTTCTTATTCTGTACTTTTGAAACAGCTGAATATATTTTATGAATCTATCTTATCTCCATTTTTGGTTTATTGCTATACAACCTCACACGTTGTTTTGTTTTGCTTTGCTTTGGGTTACTTTAGGGTTTATGGTATACATCTTTAACTTTTCAGTCTGCCTTCAATAACATTATACCACTTCCAACACAAGAAAATTACAAGAATATATTCTATTTCCCCTCTCACACACTGTATTACTTTGTTGTCATGTACTTTACATCTACGTATACCATAAACCCCACAGCACATTATTATTAGTTCTTCTTTAAGCAATCATCTCTTTAGGAAATTTTTCAAGAGAAGTCTTTTATATCTACCCACATATTTATCATTTTCAGTGTTATCCCCTTGAGTAGGTCCAGATTTCCATCCAACATAATTTTCCTTTTATCTGAAGGTTTTCATTTAAGTTTTGGACTTCTGGTGATTAATTCATTCACCTTTTGAATGTTTGTACTTAGTCTTCATTTTTGAACATTCTTTTTGCTGGGTATAGAATCCTAGGTCAACAATTTTGTGGGGTATTTTTTTAAGGACTTTAAATATTCTTCTACAGTGTTTTTTGGCTTGCATTGTTTCCAACAAGAAAGTCTGCTGTCATTCTTATCTTTGTTCCTCTGTCTCCCCAACTCAGGATGGCTGCTGGGCTGTGTTTGGACACTATTCATTAGAAAGAAACCACTAGGTCCAGCCCAGACTCAATGGGAGGTGATTACACAAAAATAGGAGGCAGATCATCTGTAGAGAAGTTCAAAAAAAAATAGGAGGCAGAGACCACTGGGTACCGTCTGAGAGGCTGCCTACCACAGATACTGTGTTTTGGTGTCATGTTTGAGCGTGCTTGTGATGCACTTTCAAATGTTGTTCATCAAATATTTCTGGCTTTCTGTCTTCCAGAAATTGTAATTCTTGGTCCCCTTATGATTACTTGGAGCCCATGTGACTAGTTTTGGCCAGTGAATTAACAGCAGCCATTAATTGCAGTACAAGACCCTCCTGAGTTGTCTTTCTCTTTGCCATAAAACCCAGGAATTATCAAATAGTGGCAGCTCAGCAACTTGGGTGCCAGGATGAAGATAACATAAAGCATAGCCACCAGACTCCCCCCTCCAATGGACATGTATCATGTGCAAAAAATAAACAACTGTTGTTTTACACCACTGAGATTTGGGGGTTGGCTGTTACCACAGCATAATAAAATTTATCCTGACTTATACAGACTTAGGTCCAGACTTAGGTACTGCCATAACAAAAACATAAAATATAAGTCACCAGAATAGTGGTCAAGCAGCGAGTGTCAAGAAAATTGTTATCGGAAACTGAGAGGATAGTTGTCTATGTTATTCAGTGGCAAACCTATTGGAAAAATCTTTGGAAAACTCTGTGATAACCTAGAAAGCAGATGATTTGCTGGTGAATGCTAGGTGAAGAGGTTGGAAGACAGAATGTCAATAACATGTTAGCTGCTGTTGGCTGTGTTTGTCAAGTTATATGACAAAGAGATGGGCTCAGAAATGCAGTGTGCAATCAGGAATAAAAATTGATAGAGTGCCCACAAATTCAAAGTATATTTAAATGACAACTTTGAAAGCCACAGTATATTTTTCTTGGAACACATTTTATTCCTTCTCAGAAATTTGTAGCATCTTTGTAATGTCGTCCAGTACTAAATGTACTATAGATGAATCTAAAGGAGCCTAATTGGTTTTTTTCCATGCCGCCCCCTAACTTTTGTTTCTTGCCGTGTACCTGAAGAATTCTTTCTTTATTCTGAAAACTGAGTAACTGAACCAGGATATATCCCTTAGTGTTGACTGTTCTATAGAAATTATTCCATGTAACATGGTATATGCTTTTAATCTATAGATTTTTCCTCCTTTATTATTTTTTATATCAATAAGAACATTTCTTCTTCAATTTGCTGTGTTCTCTATTTCAGGGGCACTTATTAATCTTATGTTGAACCATCTTTATCTCTTTCACATATATTATCTTCCAAGAGCTTTTATACCTTTGTCCTTTGCCTCAGTATTCTCTGTGATTATCTCAAGCCTTTCTTCTAATCAGTAATTTGATTTTCAGCTCTCTAGTCTGCTTCTCTGTGCTTCTAATTATTCATTAGTCCTTTAACATGTTTTGGTCTTTAGTTTCCTTTCTCTTTTATTTCCATTTTAGTTCACTTATTCACCAAATATTTATTGATTACCTATAGTACACCAGGCAAAGTTCTAAGTACTAAGGATATAGTAGTGAAAAAAACAAGACTTAGCCCTCAATACATTATTTTAGCATCTTGTCTTTAAGTTCCTGTACTACCAAATTCATATTCTTATTATTAGTAAGTTCCTCTACAGCACAAAAATTATATGAATTTTCTTTTTTCCCCTTAGGTTAACTTTTACAGGTCATGTACTTCATTCATCTTTTACATGCTATTTTCCTTCCATCCTTCCTTCCTTTTACAGGAGTAGTCTGCATAATTTTCAATGATGTTTTTCTCTTGCTCACATTTAACATATAAAATTTTGCCAAATCTATTTGCTTGGTGTGTTAGACAGCTATTGCTCCAATACTATTGCACCCTAAAATCTCAAAACTTTAACCAAAAACCTTTTTCTTGTTAAGACTGTGGAGAGCCTGCTGTTCAGCTGGTCTCCACTTGCCTCTCCTGGGTTTGGCTAGGATTAGCAGTACTCCACATTTCAGCTGAGATGAAGATTCAGATCTGATCCACGTGTCTTCATCATTTTGGAAACAGCAGTCACCTGAGGTAGTTTTTCTTACGAAAAATAGCAAAGACCAAGAGGCAAAAGCATGCAAGCACACCTAAAACCTTTCATACCTGGTATCATTCCACTGGCCAAAGCAAGTCACCTGACCAAGCCTGACCAATAGGACAAAGACGTATACTCTTCCTACCCCCCCCCCCCATTCCAGGAGGTACGTACTCTTCCTCTACCCCCCCCCCATTCCAGGAGGTACTGCACAGTCATGTGCAAAGGGAGAGAGTAAAGAATTCAGAACAATACTCCAATCTACCATACTCTGCTATTCTGTGGGTAATTTCTCCTTGACTTTTTTCCTACTTATCTGAAATCTGCTCTTCCACTCACAGCTAGAGTTTGAAAGGTAAATCATATTTTCTTTTTCATTGTGTTTTTATCAGAGGAGGTGCATCAGAGAGAATTCCACGAGAGCTGTGTGTAGCCTTCTGGGTGGCCTGCGTTCTGCTTGCGGTTCTGAAAGTTTGTTGAATATTTTAAATGAGGTCTCAGTCCATCTAAATAGGAGTGCATTCAACTTTAGGATATGTTCAGATATATGACTTCAAGGTGGACTCCTGGAAAGTATAAACTCTAAAATGTTTTTTCTGCTTCTACTGAAGTCCTAAAGTGGCTGGTAGGTAAGGTTCTACCTTGACTCTCAAGCAGAATTTCCTCTCAGTCTGATTCTCCCCAGACTGAAGTTTTTAATGAGACTTGTTAGAACTTTCTTAATTTCTGTTCCCATGTATGACCTCTAGGGAGTCATGACTAGGACCTAACCACTGCATGAAGAGTAGAGCTCTGCAGAGGCCAGAATACCAGATGAGCTGGCACCATAGCTCACAGATACAGATCTACTCACAAACTGGACCAAGCCCCAGACTTTAGGACTTTAATGTTAAGACCTAAGTGAAGTGTTAGGGGAACCTGACTGCACCTCTAACACTGACTCCATGCTCACTAATAAGCAGTTAAGAGTAAAATCCAGAAAATGCAAAAAATTCTTGACTAAAAGTTACCTATTAATCATAAGATATGTGAGTAATAAGGTGAAAAACATCTAAATGGAAATGTGAGAAAGCCTCAGACTCATAAACCACCCATTGCAACTTCAAACTTACCAGATATCAGAGATATAGCAACAACTATTATTTGTATTGGTATGGGAATAAGGTGTTCCAAACAATCAAATATTACAATTCCTATTACCACACATTAGTTGCACATGTAATTTTAACATTTTTTGGTGGGGGGAGCCTTCCTAGTATTTTGTAGTTCCTCAGAATTTTTGTGGAAAATATTAATTTTACGAAAGAAGTGCTTGAGTTCTTAATTGAAATCTGGTCTAAATTAATAAGAGTTTACAGTATTTTTCAATGTTTGAAAATTTTAGGAGTTGGTCGTTTTCAGGAATACCTGATTTTTCAATCTCCTCCTCCTTTCTCCCACCTAAACACTGTACATAAATAAAATGCCTAGTTTTAATTTCATCTCTTCCATCAGACTTCTATTTACTTGTCCACGTTCTCATCCAATGAATCCTATTACACTTAGCGCCACAAAATCGTCACAATTTTTTGAGTATTTCGTGTGTATCTTCAATCAGATTGTAAGCCTTCTGGAGCTGGATCTATGTCTTAATTTCTTTTGAGTCCTGCAGAGGGCCTAGAAGTTAATGTTGGGAGCATACAGCTTCAACATACACTGGTTGGGCTTCTGAAGCGCCATTTTTGTCAATCTGTATAACCACCTAGTTTCGGTTGTACCCTGACACGTCTATTTGTCTGGGGTTTCTTTGTGCTCATCGACACTGTTTTCTATTAGAACAAAGGACTTGTTGAATAGATTAACGCAGCGGCCGGAGGAATCGGAATGAACGGTATATGACCCGCCGCCCCAGGTAGTGAGACTGTAAACGAAGACTGAACCTCTGATAGATCATAAACAGCTTTAAAGACACACGTTTTAAAATCCCACGCCAAAGTCTAGTTACCCGCCAGTGACCCCGGCCTCCGGAGCTGCAGTTGCTCAGATGTTTACAGGGTAGCGAAGATCTGCAGTCGAGAGGACTAGTCGCTATGGTAACGGTGAGACGCAAGTGCACTTGCGCGGCCTTCGGACGTAAAATCTTAGCCTGAAGCTAGAGCAGAGCGGAGCTACGGCAGCGACTTGCGGCAGCAGCGTGACTTACAGCCGCCCCGCCACCTCGGAGAGAGACGTTGGGGGGCCGGAAATACGCAGGCCGGCGCGGGCTCCTGGAAGCAGCGGGACGGCGGCGCAGCAGCATGACCCAGTCGGTGGTCATACAGGGTAAGCCGCCCCGGGAGGGTGGGGACCCGGTCGCCGCCGAGGCGAGTGGCCCTGTTGCTGCCTAATGTCTATTCTCTTACCTTCCTGGGCGCAGTCGGCCAGTGCGGAAACCAGATTGGCTGCTGCTTCTGGGACCTGGCGCTGAGGGAGCACGCCGCGGTCAACCAGGTACCGTCCCCGCCGCGCGGGAGACCCCCATGCCCGCCTGTCCCCGAGGCTCTTCCAAAAAATAAGAATTAATACTCTGGGAGCTTTTATCTGGCCGATATAAGTTGTATGGGATCTTCTCGGTAAAGGGCAAACTGGTTTTTAAACTTCTGTTGGCGTTAGACACAAGAGCCCAAATGAGCACTCGCCGGAGACCTTAGTCTTAAGGTTCCTTAATTCTCAGGGTTGCATCTTTATCACGGTTCTTGTGAGGAGCAATGAGATAGCATATGTGAAAGTACTTTGTAAAATAGGTACCATGTGTGGCATTCTATTCCTTAATTTAACCAGTTAGCTTTTTAAATGATCACCAATAATGCAGTGAAAGCTCTCACTTAATGCACCTGCTCTACAGTCCTGTGGGGACGCCTTTTCTCAGTACCTTCAGCTGCACTTAATCCATAGATCTCACGGTATTTGCTCTTCTCTAGACTGGAAGAATCAGTATAAGTATTTTATGATTGTTTGCTTTTTCTTATTGTAGCCGTATGCCGGCCTTTAAAGTATTGTGGGATTATTAAATTTAAAGGCCTTCGTTTGGGAAAGAGGCAAAACGTAATCAAGCGCTAATAAATGTTTTTTTTTTTTAGAAAGCGATTTATGATGAGGCAATAAGCAGCTTCTTTAGAAATGTGGATACCAGGTAAGATGGGGTTAAAGTCTGTCACATAGCTTAATAATTATTTTCATGTCAGCAGTTTGGGAGAAAATTCTTCAGAGGACAGTAAAAGCAGTTGATAACTGTAAAGAAGTTGTTTGGCTTTTTTGTTTGTTTTTCTCATTATTGAAAGCATATTGTCATTCTCCTGTTAATATTCTCATGTCATTAGGCAGAGCAGGACAACAGGTTTCCTTTTAAACCCATATGAAGGAATAAAAAGAAACTTTAGTGTGCTTAATTTTAACTTGACCTTGAAATAAAGTTTCACTAAAAGGAATGCTGAAAATTTCCCTGAGAGTGTCTTGTTAGTGCATTCAATAATGGCTAACTATTGAAAGAAAAATGTATTGTTTACATTTCTGTGATATTACTTGTGGTCAGGAGTATTTGCTCTACAAATAGAATGTGCTAAAAAGGAGCAAAGCAGTTGTTGTCAGATTAGTTTTGTTTATTTAATAAAGGGTATATATAAGTATATATCTTTTACCTGAAAGAGTAGGTTGACATTCAGGGTGTGTTTCTAAGCTTTTAATGTTAAATCATGAAGTTCATGCATTTTCAAAATGCTTAATAAAACTAAACCTGCCGGGCTTGAACTGAAAAATATGTGCTTTATATTCAGTTTTAATCTAATAAAGATTTCAGTTCTAGTTTGAATTAGTTGGTTGGGTGTTTGAGGCAGTTATCTCCCCAGGAAGGCTAATTAGGCCCGACTTCCTTAGTAAATTTCAGAGTCTGACCCTCAGGCTTGCAAACTCAGAAACTTCGATGACATCTTGAGAATGGGTCCAGTGCTCTCTAGTACAGGCAGATAAACCAAACTCAGATGGGAAATTACAAAGCAGAAAGTCAATGTAGTCATGGACAGTAGGAGCTATAACTCAAAAAGACTAGACACCCATTTTCTTTCAAAAGCACATTCTCTTCTGTAGGAAATCTATCAGGAAAGCTAAGTAATAAAAGGTTACTTAGTGACCATGGAATCAGACCAAGGTAAGTTAGGTGTATTACCTTAATGACTGGTGTTATTTATCTTTATTAATATGGAGATATCTGTCACATAGACTAGATTACCTCTTGTTTGTAAACTAGAACATCTTCTCCCCTACATACTATTAAGAGACTCAAATTTGCCTTTGTAATACTTCCTTGTAGGTAGTATTCTAACTAAATCCGTACTTCCATTCCCTCTGTAATACTCCTTTCATTGAATATTACATATTCAATGAGTTGAGACTGAGTTGAGACTCAGCCTGGAAGCCATTCTCTCTTAATCAGGTGACTTTACGTAACTCTATTCTCATCTACTCGGTTCGTTTTATAATTTAACCTGAGAGCATACATATTTCTCCAATATCAAGTTTGAGGAGAAGAGCCTTGGCATCTTGCTCTTCTTTCCAACGTAGTATCAACACATGCAGCATCTATTCCACAAGTTAGTACAAAACTTCTTTTTCAAAAATAAGACCACACCTTTGTATATACTTCTTTATTTGAGGAAATTATCATACCTTTTTAATAGCATGATAGGAATTTACCTGTACCAGGGGTTGGCAAACCTTTCCTGTAAAGGACCAGATGGTAGATATTTCAGGTTTTGCAGACCATAAAATCCATATCACATCTCCTTGAGTCCGCCATTGTAGTGTGAATGCAGGTATAGATAGTACATAAACAAATGAGCGTGCCTTTGTTCCAATAAAACTTGTTTTCACAAGTAGCTGGTCAGACTTGGCCTGAGGATTATAGATTATCAACCCCCGACCTATAGCATCATCTATGCTTAATTCAGCTTCCCTTCATATATTCTGTCTTGTAAACTATATTGACTTGTCCACTGTTTGTAGTCATAGATTTCGTTACTTTGGTGACTTATCTTCAACATGAAATTCTAGGAACAGCCTTAGATACTCAACTGTATATAACTGGTATGTTAATTGATGTGTGTCTGGCTACAACAGAAAGCCTCACTAATGGTGGCTTAAACAATAGATGTATCCAGTTACATCACATACAAAGAAATCTGTGTTTAGAGAAGTGCCCTAAAGACCAAGATACTGTCATATGGTTTCATGTGTTGGTTTTTTGTCCTCATGTTTTTTTACTTCATAACCATAAAATGACAGCCTCCACTGCCAGGAATCCCATCCAGATTCGTGTTCAAGGTAGGAAAAAGGACCAACTGCATCTGGTCCTTTTTATCAGAAAGCTTCCCAGAATATCTCCTTTTTTTTTCATTACCCAGAACTGGATTACATGACCAGCCCAAACTACAAAGAAAGACAGGGAAATAAGTACCTCACTTTTTCAGCCTATTGGGAGGTGGGTAAGGGAGAAGGAGATTACGAATGGCTTCTTTGTTGCCTTTTGTGTCTGCCTCACTTGGCCTATAAGTAGTTTTACTACGTGAATGGAAGTTAACTTTATTACCTGATAGCACTATTAGCGTGGAAGATCTTATGACCTTTTCTCATCTTTTATCTTTCAGAGTGGTTGGTGATGGTGGCAGTATTTCCAAGGGGAAAATTTGTTCTTTAAAAGCACGAGTAAGTCTTATACACTTGGATTCTTATATTGCATGTGTTTTTAAAATAACTCTACTTCTGTAACTATCATAAGAATAAAATTTTAATTTAACTTCTCAAAATAAAAAAAAGGTATTTGCTAAGCCACATTTAATATAAATATGATTAAGCAGACATTTGTGTCTCCATGAAACTTTAGGGGGAAAATTTTGTGCTTAAAGTGAAAATACTGCATATTTGGCATTTTTTCTAAATGTTTTAGGGAACATGTATGTCTAGATAAATGATAACAAAAGCTTTCTTAACTCTAAGCCTAAAATACATTCTAATGAAGGTTAATTTTCATAAAAAAATGATGAAAGGTTTATTTGCACCAGAGTTACTATTCCCAGTACAAAGCATAGATTCAACCACATTCTAGTGAATACATAACATAACCATGTAAGACCTCCTGAACAAAAATACTTCTAGTCAGTAGCCCATATTTAGTCTTAATCTCATTGCAATAACACTTCTCTTCTTTGATTGTGTTTCTGCAACAAAGTGCTTTTTCCAACTGTTGATCAGTAATGTTTGACAGAAAAGAAAGGCAGTTTTGGTGCTATGGAAGTAATTGAGATGATAAGGATCAGACCTGGAGTAGTGGCTGAAAGAGTAGAGAGCAGTAGTGTTGTAGTATCTGGGAACCATCTCCTTGTATCTGTGATCTCCAATGTCCTTGGGAAACAAATTTAGGGCAGAGACTATGTGCTTGTAGTCTGTTAGGATAATTGATTAACATTTGTTATAGTTCATGCCTTGGAGAGTGCTAACATCCCAATCCAAATCTTACTCAGAGATAAAGAAACGTTGACATTTCCTAGACCACTCCCAATTTGAGCTCTTTCCCACCACCCCACCAGTGAGCAAGTTGGGAAATGGAGGAAACACTGCTGGAAGAGAATAAATCAGCATGTTTCTATAGCCTTTGGCTTTTTTCCTAGAAGGTGTTCTTCCATTTCTCCTTAATAGTCTTGGTATCATGTGGCTCTGATCACTGAAGAGTCTAGGCTTCAAAAGATAATTTGGTGTTTGGGTTTCTCCACTGTGTTAATAGGCAGACACTCAGAATTTTGTATATCCTGTATTACAATTAAGGGGAAGCTCAAGGGCCTGAAAGCTATCACCAGGTAGCTCTGGAAGAAAATAATAAACATCAAATCTTGAAAGTTGTGACTCCAGATCTTGGATGGCTAAGTGAGGAACCCAGAATAATTCCTTGTAATTGTAATTAATTTCCCAAGGAAAAACAAATCAGAGGTCTTATGTGACTAAGGAAAGATTGAAAGAGTTACAGACTGTCAGGGTTTAATGCTAAGTGACTATAACAGTGATGATTCTCTCAAAACTGACTTCAGGAGGTGCTTGAATGTCAGTTTGTATTCTGTATTCCCCTTCCTTTGCCTGATTGCAAAGTAATTGAAAGCATGGCTTAAATATGTTTAATCTTCCACAGATCATCTCAATAAATCTGTTTTGGAACAAGGACAGTAGAAGCTAATTTTGTTCTTTTTTGAAATCTTATGCAACAGTGAAATCCCTCTTACATGGTTGATGAGGTGTTAAAGTCAGCATTTAAGATAAAAATTGCATATTATCAAAAATATCCTTGAAAACCCCTAAAATTGCCAAGAAATGACCCTGTATAGTCCTTTGTATGTATATTGATGCTGTATTTAAAGGAGCACATTTATAAAACAGAATTTTACAGTCTTTCTAATATACCACTGTAATATGATGATATAACGTGATATTACTCAGCCATAAAAAGAAACGAAATTGAGTTATTTGTAGTGAGGTGGATGGACCTAGAGTCTGTCATACAGAGTGAAGTAAGTCAGAAAGAGAAAAACAAATACCGTATGCTAACACATATATATGGAATCTAAAAAAAAAATGTTCTGAAGAACCTAGGGGCAAGACAGGAATTACAAAATGTAAAATAGCTAGCTAGTGGGAAGCAGCCGCACAGCACAGGGAGATCAGCTCAGTGCTCTCTGACCACCTAGAGGGGTGGGATAGGGAGGATAAGAGGGAGGGGATATGGGGATATATGTATATGTATAGCTGATTCACTTTGTTATAAAGCAGAAACTAACACACCATTGTAAAGCAATTATACTCCAATAAAGTTTAAAAAAAAAGGGGTATACTATCATACAATTAGAAATATATTTCTAAAGTACTGTGTAATAATATTTTAATTGCCAGCTTACAGTAGCATACTTAATTACACAAATAATTGAATTCACAGAATTTAAATGGGCACAAATTGTGACTCCACTGTAGTCAGTACTCGGTAAGTGTCAAACTTGACTGTCTCCCTTTGATAAGATAATAGAGAATAGAGTTTGGTGGTTAAGAGTGAAGATTCTGCAGCCAGGCTAGCCAGGTTTGAATCAGCTCTACCACTTCCTAGCTGGGTGATCACAGCCAAGTTATTTAACTTTTCTAGGCCTCAGTTTCCTCATGTGTAAACTGGGAGTAATTACAGTACCTATGCATAGGGTTGTGAGGATTAAATGGGGTGATACATGTACAGTGGCATGTAGTAAGTGCTTAATGTTACATGCTCACCAGCACTGAAAAAGCCCATAAATCAAGCACTTTCTCTGTGACACTGAATCAAAGGCTTAGGTTAAAGGGTACCCTAACATCATTTCAGATTACTTTTTTCAGCTTTGCTTTTTTATTTATTTAACTCTATTTTACTCTTTCATTCTTCCTCAGTGTAGAAAATATAGAAAGTAAAGTACAAAACAGTGGGGACAGAGGGTATATAATTCTACTGCGAAGCTATCTCTGCTTACATTTTTCTGTATTTCCATCCAGTCTTTTCTATTTTTCTTTTCATAGCTAATTTTATGTTTTATTTTCTCATTTTCTTCTTAGTAATAGAGGTTATCTCCCATGTCAATAAAGTTTGTGATATTTAGTGAGTTTGTGAATTTAGATTGCGAGTTACTTAGGGGAAGGGACCCTGTTGGCATCTTTGACATCTATCCAGTGCCTTGGCTTTGTACATAATAGTAGTTTACTGTTTTGATTTGGACAGTTTTCGGCTGTGATTCATAAAGAGCAGCATGGTTATTCCTAGTGACCAAATACATTAATGAACCCTACATTTATTGAGAATTGTTTCTGGTTAAGGTTACCTTCTAAACTTCTGAGACCTTGTTCTCAAGAAATTTATAGTCACATAAGCACATAAATAAAAGAATTGTTAGAAAATCAGAGAGAATTATTCAGTTCCTTTTTTTCCTTCTTATTCTTAGGGTAAGAATTTAGAATCCATCTTTTCATTGGATTCCACCTTTGGAGGAGAGGGAAATTATTTTTTAATTTTTATAACAGACTGCACAAAGAGAGTCAAAGATTTGAACAAACTTAAACTATAAAAAGAACAATGCAAGTTCTAGCTCAAAAATTCTTTTTATTTACAGAGTGACTAAAGAAAAATATGCTAATTATATTTTATTTGTCTTTCTCAGGCTGTCTTGATTGACATGGAGGAAGGGGTAGTAAATGAAATTCTTCAGGGACCATTGAGAGATGTATTTGATAGTAAGCAGCTCATCACTGATATTTCTGGCTCAGGGAATAATTGGTGAGAATATGCTGGATGTAAAAATTAAATGTCATCTGAAAAAAATGAGGAATCTTTCTTTTATTCTGATAGGTTCTACTGACATGAAAGCAAGATATAACTTGCCATACCTAACTCTAGGCCTTTCATCCCTTCATCTTTTCCTTGATAGATGATGGTGTTCACAATGCTTGGAAGCCATCTGTATCCTAGTTGTTTCTCTTTTTTTTTTTTTTTTTTAAGAAAAAGATGAGTCATGAAAAATTGATTTACTGAATTTCTCGTAATTTGATTTTTGCATAACTGCTAAGTGGTGACAAAAGTTGTATTTTTTTTGATATGTAGTTCCACATTTATATATTTATTCTATAGAACTCTTCACTTGTCCATAAAGATGCAAATGAAAGATTGTTCACTGAAACATTGTTTGTAACATCAGATAATACTCAACAGGGGCTTGTTTAAATCAATTATAGTATATCCATACAATGGAAAATCATGCAACTCTTATAAAATGTAACGTATCTGTATGGAAAGTTTCTAACATTTTAAAAATCAGAAGTATTGGGCTTCCCTGGTGGCGCAGTGGTTGAGAGTCTGCCTGCCGATGCAGGGGATGCGGGTTCGTGCCCTGGTCTGGGAGGATCCCACATGCCGCAGAGCAGCTGGGCCCGTGAGCCATGGCTGCTGAGCCTGCGCGTCCGGAGCCCGTGCTCCGCAACGGGAGAGGCCGCAACAGTGAGAGGCCCGCGTACCACAAAAAAAAAAAAAAAAAATCAGAAGTATTAAGGCACGGAATAATGTGTCTAGCATACTAATTTGTATATGAAAACCCTTACCTTTTTCACATCTTTATTGGAGTATAATTGCTTTACAATGTTGTGTTTCTGCTGTATAACAAAGTGAATCAGCTATACATATACATATATCCCCATATCTCCTCCCTCTTGCGTCTCCCTCCCTCCCATCCTCCCTATCCCACCCCTCTAGGTGGTCACAAAGCACTGAGCTGATCTCCCTGTGCTATGCGGCTGCTTCCCACTAGCTAGCTGTTTTACAGTTGGTAGTGTATATATGTACATGCCACTCTCTCACTTAGTCCCAGCTTACCTTCCCCCTCCCCGTGTCCTCAAGTCCATTCTCTATGTCTGCGTCTCTATTCCTGTCCTGCCCTTGGTTCTTCAGAACCTTTTTTTTTTTTTTTTAGATTCCATATATATATGTTAGCATATGGTATTTGTTTTTCTCTTTCTGACTTACTTCACTCTGTATGACAGTCTCTAGGTCCATCCACCTCACTACAAATAACTCAATTTT
>NC_041223.1:48992751-49000709 GCF_002837175.3 Physeter macrocephalus
TTTTTTTCTGTACGCGGGCCTCTCACTGTTGTGGCCTCTCCCGTTGCGGAGCACCGGCTCCGGACGCGCAGGCTCAGCAGCCATGGCTCACGGGCCCAGCCGCTCCACGGCATGTGGGATCTTCCCGGACTGGGGCACGAACCCATGTCCCCTGCATCAGCAGGCGGACTCTCAACCACTGCGCCACCAGGGAAGCCCCATATTTTTAGTTTTTAAGGAACCTCCATACTGTTCTCCATAGTGGCTGTATCAATTTAAAAGTTGTAAGTATTTTTATAAACTGTTCTCTTACCTATAGTATTTGACTCTGACAAAGTTTTCCCATCAGTCAGATTTAATAGAATTGATAGAGATGCAAGCCAGACCAGTGTCCCAGCATTCAAGGTCAGTCTGAGGCTATATTTGGCCCTTAAATATATAATGGTCTCTTCTCCTTAATGGGAAAAAAGCTCCAACAGTGATCATTTTAAAATTTACATTGACACTGGTTTTGCTGTTTTTTAAAAAGTAAGTAGGTTCTTGTTTGCCAATCTAATATTTGTTATTTAAATTATTTGCCGTTAGTCCCTCAGGTTTATAATGTGTAATATTGTGTAATTTTACTAAAGCATGAATTTCAGTCTTGTGTTCTGGGAGACTTATTTGGGAAGAACCAGTCACTAAATAAGTGAGTCCACCTAACCATCCAACCAGCTTTCTCTAATTGTCATATAACTTATTCTGTAACTTTTGAGTTACACATGACTACATGTTGTGTGGAAATCGTTCTTACATTTCAGTTCATCATAATAATACTTGCAAATGTGGGCAACCAAAAAGGCTTGCAGAGCCTCATGAATATCAGTTTTCTATTGTGTGGCATTTCATCTAGTAATAACATGATATGACCAATATTTTTTTCATGTTTTAAACCAAAGTAAGTCAATTTAAAATTTTTTATTTTTATGTCTTTCTAGTTGACCACATTCTGCTTTTTAATACATAAAAGACAGTGCAATCAGTTTACTTTCAATGAAGATGAGAAAAAACTATGTAACTAAAAACTTGTTTTGTTGTAATTATACCTTAAGAGCAGATAAATTTTAAAAACCATAGTTTAATATCCATTGGTAATGAACTATTTTATCAGGATATTTGAGGATTATAGGTATATATATTTGTTAAATTATCTTCCTATATCCTTGAGATATCATAATATGATTTCTTGATGTTAAACAGGAATGGAATTTACTTACTACAGTAAAAATACTTTTTCAAGCTTATCTATAGTCTTTTCATTTAGTTCAGAAATAATAAAATCTTGAAATAATAAATGCAAGGATGTTTTTTTTAATCTGTATTCTTTTTTCCAGGGCTGTGGGTCACAAAGTGTTTGGCAGTCTTTATCAGGAACAGATTTTAGAGAAACTCAGAAAGTCAGCAGAGCACTGTGATTGTTTGCAGTGTTTTTTTATAATACATTCCATGGGAGGAGGTAAAATTATTTATTCATTTGTCTATAACAATGTGAAAATGCAAGTGAGAATTCATTTTGCCAACATAAGTCTTGTTTGCAGACCTTTGCTTAATAAATATAGAACTATTAAGAATTAAGAGTATGTTTATGAATGTATGTACATAACAGCTTTTTATCTTAAATTTTTGTCAAATTGTGTCACTATGACCATTTTATAAAATTTAAACCCTTTTAAAGAGTCAGTAGAACTGAATCTGAAAAAATTTTTTCTTTTAGTAGAAAGTAGATTGCAGTATAAGCTTTTTGGGAATGCTGCCTTTCTCCTACGAGCTTGCTTGTGCAGTTTCATATGCTGACTAGAACTAAGTATTTGTGGCATAGTCATAGATACGTTTGCAAAAGAATATCAGTACCCTTTCTTTAACCACCTTCAATCCTTTCTTGTGTCCAGTAAGAGAAATAAGTAAAAGAAATCCTCTTAGTCAACTCCCTTAAATCATTCCTTACATGGTAATTAATCACCTTGACCTAGAATAAATGATCTGCATTGCTTTCTTTCCCAGGGAAGCGTGTACCTTGCAAGTGAAGTATTTTGCTCCCCTGTTCCATGAAGTAGAGACAGATCATAATTTGATAATTTCAAAAGAGAATTAGCCTATTTTAAAAGAAAAATTTGCCATGCTTTTTTCCTCCAAGCTGAGATTAAGATTTTTATATTCAGGTTATGTACAGTTGACTTTCTTATACATATCTGTTATTCAGTATGATAGCATTTGAAAATTAAAGTTAAAATTGCTGTGTAACCATGCCTTTAGAAGACCATCGTAATCATTAAATTAAGAAACTAATTTTCTTTATACTGGTATAATTAACCTGCAGATTTTGAGTAAGTTTTTGAAAAAACCCAATTTGATTTATAGTTCATTATGGTGCTTTTTTTATATCCCTCTATTACTCAGAATCTCAGTAGACTGTACTTTATTCGTAATTCACTGAAAATGGCAAAAATACTTTAAATAATATTGAAGGCTAAAAATGAAGTCATTTCCCACATCTAATCCCTAATCTCTCTCCTCACAGATAATCAAGTTTGCCAGTGTCTGTCCTTCCAGATATTTCCTGTGCCCATTGTGTGTGTTTTTACATAAACAAGATCATGAAATACATACTACCCTGTAATGTTTTCACTTTAAATCTTTCCTGAACATCTTTCATCAGCTCTGTCCAATTATGAGAATATGTAATAATTTTTAAAGTCAGTTCCTCATTGATGGATGTCAAGTTATTAATGGTTTTTAGCTACTACATAAAATCCCCAACGAACATCTGGTACCTACATCTTTGTTCATTTGTGCCACAATAGCTGTAGGCAATATTCCTAGAAAGGAAGGTGGAACCAAAGAATATGTACATTTTAAGTTTTGGTTGATATTACTAAATAACCTTCCTACATTATTGCATCAATCCGTATGATTAGCAGCAATTTATAAGAGCTTATTTCCCCACACTGTCACCAACACTGAGTATTATGAGACATAAATCTAATACAATATGTTCAAAATTATATTGTTTAAATTTGCATTTTTTAATTAGAGAAAAGGTTGAGCATCTTTACATCTATTTGCCATTTGATTTATTTTGAGTTACAATTTATATCCTTTGCTCATTTTTCCATTGCATTATTCATATTTTTTTGTTGTTGATTTGTGACCCTTTTTATTAAAAAAATTTAGTCCTCCATCATGTTTGAAGATTTTTTTCTTAGTTTGCCTTTTTATTTTGTTTGTTTTTATATATACATATATATAGAGAGAGGGGAGTTTTATTTTTAATGGAATCAAAACTATCTTCTATAATGGCTCTGGTTTTTTATAATGCTTAGAAAGTCCTCATTAAAGATTAACCCAAAAAATCTCCCTCACTTTCATCTAATGTTTTTAACATCATAGCCTTTTAATATTTATCCAAATGGGGTTAGAGCATTATCAGCTTTTAAACTTTTTCTCATCAGGACAGCAAGAAATACGTTTTACATTACAGACCAACACACACACAAACATACACAAACTAAAACAAAAGATTATTTAGGCATACTATATGTGACATATTAATATTTCTCCGTTTCATTTAAGAAAAGAAAATACTGGTCCTAACCTTATAAATTAGTTTCATAGCCCACTGATGGTTCACAAGCCATAGTTTGAAAAGCACCAGGGTAAAGGATTCCAGTTTTCTCTCTTTAAGTTCTTAAAAATATCTGAATTTATATATGTAACTCTGTGTGTCAGAAAATTACCTTAATGAAATTCTTAGAGTTTCTGCTTTTAGATAGATAGTAAAAAAAAGTTTCCTCTATGAAACTTTTGTAAATTCAAGTTGGTCATGCTTAACTTTAAATTTTAACTCAGCATTTAAGTTGCTTAATGTCATGAGAGTGTTCATCGTTAAGATTATATAGGTGTTACACTAAAGATGTCAAGATAGTTTGTTTTTTCTTAAGTTGCTTAACATCAAGTGTAGACTAAATACTGTCTTAGTTGCATTTTTTACTCTTCAGTCAGTTCTTTTGACATCATAGAGATATAACTTAAATGTAAAAAAGTGTAAAATATAGAAAGGCCTCTCATCATCACAGTCAGACCCAGAGGTTGAATTCATGACTTTAAGTCTCACTACCTATATTGTCTTCATTTCTTTATCTGAAATTAATTAGTTAATATTATAATCACAGGAATAAGTTGAAAATTGTATGTCTTTAATAAATAGGTTTTTACCACAAAAACACAGAATTCCATTATATTCTGAACCATTTATGCTGTTTTCTTTTTGAAATCTTAATCTTCAGGAACAGGATCTGGACTTGGCACATTTCTTTTAAAGGTGCTTGAAGATGAATTCCCAGAAGTATACAGATTCGTGACTTCAGTTTATCCTTCTGGTGAAGATGATGTCATAACCTCGCCTTATAATAGCATCTTGGCAATGAAGGAACTTAACGAGCATGCAGACTGTGTATTGCCCATTGACAACCAAGTAAGAAATGGCATTGTAATTTATGGACATATTATGTATACATTCAGTCCTGTGTTATGCTTATGTGTGTACGTGAAACAGTCTCTTCACTTTTCAGCCTTCCCATCTAAGAGAAAAAATAAGTTTAAATTGCTTTTTTTTGTCTTTCTTCCTGGTAGAATGTCATCTATGTCCTCTCTTAATAGCTTCTCTCCCAATATTTTTCCCTTAAAAGTCTTTATTTGACATCATTAGCAAAATTGACCTCATGGTGAATTCTGGAAAGTTGGGTACAGCTATAAAGCCAATGAGTCTGGTTACTTCAAGTGCTGGAGCTTTTAAAAAGCAACAGGAGAAACCATTTGATGCAATGAACAACATTGTGGCAAATTTGCTGCTCAACCTAACAAGGTAATCCTGTTGACAGTGTACTTAAGGGCAGTTTAAAAACTTCACTTGCTTTTGATAATGTTTTGCAGTAGCATTTTTTAGTTATTCTGAGTTGTAGAAGCTTTTTTAAAAACTTTTTTTAAAATAAAAATTTTAGTTTGTCTAGTGTTTTCAGATCTTGGAGTGATAGACCAGAATTTTATTTTCTGACTCCAGAGCAGCATTTTATTTTCCCCAGGTACGTTCCATGGAATATTAACAGATGTTAAATGGTAAAGGGTTTTGAAGGAGATACACTTGAGAAACACTTGGTTAGACAAAAACAAACTTGGTTGTTGTTTTTTTTGTTTTTTTTTTTTGCTGCGAAATGTCTTAACCTTTTAAACCAGCTAATCTATACCTCTTTATTAGCTGGTCCAAAATATTTCTTCGACTTTGATCTAAAAAATTGCTTTGGCATTATTATATTCCAAATTGTAGAGCATGTAAGCAAATCCCAGGGGAATTTAGTAAGATTTATAGAATAATTAAATAACTATTGAACTGTGTGTATTTAATTCAATCTAAAGTCTGTTTTAAGTAAGATTTTTATGTAGGTAATTAGCAACTGTAGTAGAGTGGTTACACTTCAGATAATCCTGAAATAAGAATTGCTGTAGATGTTATGTTATATTTTAATTATCTTTATACACGATGTTCATGATACTAAATTTCACTAATACAGAAAAAAAAAGAGCATATATTCTCTACTTAAGTACAGCGTACGAAAGGATGTAGGAAAGTGCCTGCTGACTAAATCAAGCTACATTAAGTTAAATATTTTTCATGCTTTAATGTTAATCTTTTAGCTCTGCAAGGTTTGAAGGATCCCTTAATATGGACCTTAATGAAATCAGCATGAATTTAGTTCCTTTTCCTCAACTGCATTATCTTGTGTCAAGCCTAACACCTCTGTATACACTGGCAGATGTTAACATTCCTTCTCGAAGGTAAGATGTGGTAACTTTATTCCAATTACTTGGGGCTCAAATTATTTTAAAAACAAACACATTTTTAAGAGAAAAGTTTATAATAACTAGTTATTTCTTCATACCATTTTCTTTGTGAGAATTATATAAAATACAGGTCATGACAGCCATTTTTCCATTAAGTGAATGCTTCCTTGTTTAGAAGTCATTGTTTAAAAATGTCAGTATTAAACTATTTGAAATTAAATCTAATAACTAAATTTTTAAGCTTATGAAAATTAATAAAGATATAATTTTTATTGAAAAAGATTTAAAGGCTTTGAAGTCTCATGTACTTAAATACAATGCTAATTCTATCATTTACTAGCTACAGAACCTTGGGCAGGTGACGAACTTTTAGTTTTTCTCATCTTTAAAAATGACAGTCAGAGTACCTACCTCATAAGCTTGTTGGTATATTAAATAAGAGTATCTTTTAAAGCTCTTACCACAGTCTAGCACCATAGAGGGTTTACAGATATTACTCTATTATAGCTATTATGTATCACTTCCAGAACACCTTGTTTTTTTTTGTTTGTTTTTTTTTTTGGTATGCGGGCCTCCCTCTGCTGTGGCCTCTCCCGTTGCGGGGCACAGGCTCCGGACGCGCAGGCCCAGCAGCCATGGCTCACGGGCCCAGCCGCTCCGCGGCATGTGGGATCCTCCCAGACCGGGGCGCGAACCCGGTTCCCCTGCATCGGCAGGCGGACGCGCAACCACTGCGCCACCAGGGAAGCCCCAGAACACCTTGTTTTATAACTGTGTCATTTTTAAGCATAAAACTTACATCAGTTTACTTAACAAAAATGTAGTTGAAACATACTCTTAGCATATACAGTGATGATGAGCTTGAAAAGGTCACACTGACATTCACAGTTGACTGAGGGAAAAGGTCTTGTCAAACTTTGCTAGAGGAAATTATGTAAATGATAAAAACTAGATTACAGATCTTTTTAATAGTTTAAATTTTGGCAACATAATTCTATACTGTGGGAATGTCACAGTAATACTGATTAACTTTTATTTGAGCAAGTAACAAATAACTGACTATGCCAACTAATAGGTGCGGTCTCTTTGTGGGATGCTTATAAGCTTAACAAGTTAAGCAACTTGCATAGTTTATTGAACATGGGAATCAATCATTAAATGTTTGCTTTTATTATCAGCCCAGCATATTAAAAATGAGTATATTTAATAAAAGGTACGCCTTTAATGTGGACACATAGAATGTAAATTGGTGCTAAGCTATTTATTGTTCAGTAGTGATTATCCAGACATTTAAAGTTACTCCTTAAAAAAATAGACTTGTAATTTCTAATTAAGTTCAGCATAATCCTGCTTGGTGGGTGGGTGGATGGGTGTGTGTGTGTGTGTGTGTGTGTGTACACACATTTTTTTTTCTTTTTGGTTGTGCCGGGTGTGTGTGTGTGTGTATACACATTTTTTTTCTTTTTGGTTGTGCCAGGCCTTACTTGTGGCAGGTGGGCTCCTTAGTTGCAGCTTACCAGCTCCTTAGTTGTGGCATGCGAACTCTTAGTTGCAGCATGCATATGGCTTTTAGTTCCCCGAGCAGGGATTGAACCCAGGCCCCCTGCAATGGAAGCGCAGAGTCTTAAGCACGGTGCCACCAGGGAAGTCCCGTGCTTGGTATATTTTGATAAAAATAATACAGTGTTAACATTTAAAATTTTTATTTATATATTTATAGCTTGTTGCAGGTTTGTTTTTAATTAAAATGTGTTAGTGGAAAATCTGTAAGGAACCTTAAGAATGTTAGACTCTTAAGGAACTTATCACAGTGTTCTTTCTAGCTTTGTGGGTTTTTTCCTTTTTTTTTTCTTTTGCTTCTACTGTACTATAGGTATTTCAAAGGCTGCCATATCCACATATGGACACGTTTATCCTTGAGCAAATAATAAATTGTTTTTAAATTGTACTATTAAAAGGCATAGTTTTAAAACTTTTTTTTTTTTTTTTCGGTACGCGGGCCTCTCACTGTTGTGGTCTCTCCCGTTGCGGAGCACAGGCTCCGGACGCGCAGGCTCAGCGGCCATGGCTCACGGGCCCAGCCGCTCCGCGGCATGTGGGATCTT
>NC_041223.1:49000832-49018282 GCF_002837175.3 Physeter macrocephalus
GAACCCGTGTCCCCTGCATCGGCAGGCAGACTCTCAACCACTGTGCCACCAGGGAAGCCCTTTAATTTCTTATTAGTAGTTTACAAACAACTGAGAATGGTTTTTGGATGTGCTTCATATTAATAAGCGTCATCTAGTCCATTTTTATCAATGAAAATGATAAAGCACATATTAGAGTGTGTATATTAAATTCCTTGTTTCTAATGTAAAGAGAAATATCCCAATAACTATAAATAGCTCCTTGCTAGCTTTTATATTTTTTTGACAAAAGAATGAGTGTGCCTACTTGTTGTATAGTGGTTCTTAACCCTTTCTGGGTTTCCTTGACTTCATAAAAATGCCCAAAAGCACATACACACCAAAATTTTGAGCACAGTAGAGGATTCATGAATCCCCCAAAGCTCATCATCCACTAAGAGAGTCTTCTTACTGTAGAAGAATCAGGATAGAATGTAAGCTCCATTAGAGTAGGAAATTTTTGTTGTTGTTCACTGCTTGGTCTCTTGCACCTAGAATAGTGCCTGGCACATGATAGGCATTTAGTAAATATCTACTGAATGAATAGGCAGCATAGTGTAATTTCTGTGGCTCTTCCTAGACAGTCTGCAAATTCAGCACACAGAGTTCTGGCTAGAGTTATCTAAGGAACCTAATCATATTTGTATTGAGTTCAGTGGGATTTAAGAACCAGACTGGGGTCATATTAAAGGCCTAGGAGCCTGCATATTATTAGATATAAACTTCATCGGTCACTTTTATCTTCCTCTCTTTAGAGGAATGATAAAAGAATGAAGTTAAAAGACTTCATTCACTTAAAAGCCTCCCTTTTCAGGAATAGTAGTATAGAGTAGTGTCTTTTTGGGAGAGCCTAACATTGTCCTTTGATAGCTTCCTCATTATTCCTAACTAATTTATGATATATTTTATAGACAAAGTAATCTTAATGTAGTAGGTTTTTAATTAGTTTTGATAGTTCTGATACTACGAAGTAGATAAGCATACTGAACTAAGTAAAAATGACACAATTTTCAGAAATTAGTACTACATGGAGCTCACTAATGATGTAGTCAATATTTTGTAGCTACCTGAAATCACCAAGATATTGCAGAAGCTTTTTATTCCCCTAAAAAAAAATATTGCGTGATTTCCTCTCCTCATATTTATCCAGATTGCTTTGAGGAAATGATAGCTGAGATTCAGAATATATTTGTGTGTGAAGTTTATTTACCTGTAGATGACTGTCTTTTCATTTTATAGTTACACATAGAAGAAAGATGTAGTACAGTATTTTGTATAAACAGTGACTGTCTCATTGTTTTAGGTTGGATCAGATGTTTTCAGATGCCTTCAGTAAAGATCACCAGCTAATTCGAGCTGACCCCAAACATAGTCTCTACCTCGCCTGTGCCCTCATGGTTAGAGGAAATGTACAGATTTCTGATCTTCGCAGAAATATTGAAAGGTTCAATTTTATATTTTTCAAGATAATGTTATGTGTACTGTTTGTAACAGTGTAGCATGTAGTTAAGTAGCACTGTGAACTTAATTGAAGTGTGACTTTGAGCAAGCTACTTAGCCTCTCTGAGCCTATTTTCCTCAAATGTAGAATAAGAATAATAATAGTACAAAGTTGTTATTTATGTTAATTATGTTATGCACATTAAATGATGAGATGTTATTTTCTGAAAATGTTCAGGAACTTTAGCTATTGCTATTGTTTTTATTACCACCGCTACTACCACTACACTGCTTCTAAGTTTGTTTTACTATTTGACAGTCTTATTTTTTAGGACAACTGCTCTATTGAATTACAAAGTAAGGAAAATTATAAAACCTTCATTTCTTTTCATCCCCAGATTTCTAATGTTAAGGAATGTGTTTCTAGCTTCTTGAATCACCATTACGGCCAATTTAATGTCCCTTAGTTCACTGTCAGACTGTACCATAATATTGCTAGTATTAAAAAATAGGTAACTTACATTATATACTAAGCACTTAGAATGGTACCATTAGTAATGTCCTAGTTTAACTAATGTGGGCTGCCATAATTCCTTAATTCTTACCTTTGAGTTTTTGCATCTCAGATTAAAACCTTCTCTACGGTTTGTCTCCTGGAATCAAGAAGGCTGGAAGACCAGCCTGTGTTCAGTACCTCCTGTGGGCCATTCCCATTCATTATTAGCTTTAGCAAACAACACATGCGTGAAGCCTACCTTCATAGAACTGAGAGAGAGATTCACGAGGCTCTACAAAAAAAGGGTAATCATCAGTACACCTTTCTAACTATATGTGTTTATTTTGGCTATTAAGATGTATGCTCAAGAATTAAAGTAACACAAATCAGGTGTGATCCCGCCTGCTATATCTGTGTGTTGATTATAACTGAAGAGGAGAGGCTTACTCAGACTCTAAATGAGAACTCTTATGGGTTTATAGAATTTAGGTTCTCATTTCTCTTGTAAAGCTGAGTGTGAACTATCATTTTAATAAGAATATTTACATTATAGGATAGTTGCCTGTATTAAATTTCCTGAAAATGGTCAACATCATTCAGTTTTTTTATTTATAGGCTCATCTTCATCACTATCTACAAATTGAAGGGATGGAGGAAAGCTGTTTCACAGAAGCCTTGTCATCTTTATCAGCACTCATACAGGAATATAACCAACTGGATGCCACAAAAAGCATGCCTGCAGAAGATTTACCTAGACTAAGCATAGCTGTGTGAAAAAGAAACCCCAAAGATATAATTTCTTTTTCTTAATCTCACATTTTTTGTCCCCTTACCTATTTTAGAATTTTTGTGATTCAGAAAGCCTGATGTGTGTTTTTCATATTGGGAAGGTTTTTGTCTTTAGAGTAGTTTCCATTTAATCACAATTTGTTGATGATCCCACTGTATGAAATTAGCCAAGTCCTAGTGCCTTGACTTTAAACGTCTTTCAAAAAGTCGTGTTTTCTAAAATTGAGAGAACAGAGTTCTTCAACATTTTATTTATAGTCTATATTTAGGCATTTATACAGAGATAATCATGTCTTCAATAAAAGTCTTGTACAGATATTTTTTTATATTTATTTATAATTTATGTCTTCACATTCTGTTTAAATTCTCCTAACTCTTTAAAAGTAAATACGGGAGTAGAAGAACACAGTATAAATACTTCTGTGTAATACCCACTAACTTCAGGAATAGATTTTATTACAACTTGAGGTTTTATTTCTTCTTTGGGTAACCACTTGTTTGCACTCAAAAGAATCACAATTTATAATTATTTTAACTTGTATTAAATTATTTTTAAATAATTTTTTTATCAAACCAGTTAATTTTGTAACAATAAATGTCCATGTTTTTAAACTATGCTACTTATCAGTTTTGCTTGTCCCTTTTCTTTTTCGGCCATGCCGCGTTGCATGTGGGATCTTAGTTCCCCAACCAGGGATCAGACCTGCACCCCTTGCATTGGAAGCGCAGACTCTTAACCACTGAACTGCCAGGGAAGGCCCACTTGTCACTATTTATACAAGCAAACGGAACATTATTAAGCTTGATATTTTCTTTGAGACTTCTTTGCAGTAAATGACTAATAGTCTAGTGAAAGTGTTCCAGTTACTATAAATCTCCAGTTTTAGTCTTCAACATTAATTTATATCTTTAATCACAATTTATATTTAAAATTCATAGGTGATTTATCATTTAAGGAAGTAATTTTGAGCAACAATTTATTTTCAAGCCAGAAAAATCTGTTGTGTGCTTTCTTTAATGTTACTTTTAAAATTTCTTTCCTTTTCAGAGTAAGGATACTGCTCTTGGCCTTTATCTTGGAAATTAAGTTTTTTACAGTATTTGGTATAAAAATTTAGACAGTTGTCAACAGTGGCCAAAGAAGTTCCATTTTTTTCCTTCCAAAAGAAATCTTAGTAAACTGATATTCAGGATAGGGCAATGGAAATAATAAATATATTTACAGCTTAGTCTTACTCCTAGTTAAGATTTAATCTAGAAAATCTTGCTCACCCTATAATGATTATGTGATTGGAGCCTAGGCTGTATTGTCAAAGTACAAAATTTTAAAACTTTAATATGCTTTTTATATAGCTTCAACAGATTTCATTATATTTCATTATATTTCATATATATTTCATTATATTTCATTATATAGCTTCAACAGATTATTTTATAGACTGAAATGTTCTCTTGTAAATTGTATAATTTTTCATTATGGAATATGTAGATAGAACCAAATATCTTTGTATTATATAATTATACATTTTAAGAGCTCAATTTTAAGGTTTTCATATTTTACATATAATTTTAGGGGAACCTTTTTTAAAGCTTCTAATGCCTTAAACACAGTTATCTGAGAATAGCTAGGCATTCTTACTGTTTTAAACCAATAAGGCAGATTTGCCACCCTTTTAAAACCATTTTAAATTTTGATGTAATGACATGATTAACCTTAACTTTTTCCCCATGTGCTTGGTTTTATAGGATCTTGAGCTCAGAAAATATATCTCCTGGATCTCTGCAGTTTCTCTGACATACACAAGATGTAATCCACAGCATCTTCCATTTAAATGACCCTTCATTTGGGCAATCAAATTGAATGGTAATCATTTTAGACTTGTTAGGGACACAGCATCTTTTATCCAAGCATATCCCACAGAAAGTGGGTTTATAACTCTGAGTGCTTGAGCATCCGGAAAAGACAAATTTTTCAGCTTTGACGGGTTGGAAAGTAGGTTGGCATGTTTTTCCTTTGGGGATCTGAAAAGATATATAACGTTAAGAAGTCACTCTTTAAACTTGATTACAATGGTTCAGAAAAGTGATACTTTATGGACTATTACATAAATACACATATAATTATTTTCAGGGCATTAATAGTTGCCATTTAGTGACATCCAGCCCTTTCTTTTCTACCTTTAAAATCCCCTCACCAGAGGACCTTGAAAGTCCTCCCTGTGCTTCCTCCATCATATTATAGGACCCACTCCCCAGTGTTTTTCTGCTATCTACCCTTGACTTAGTTCCACAATAAATGAAAATTTCTGTTTTGCTTAATATCAAGGGCCAAGACTTAAATTCTCTAACATGGCTCAGACAGTTTTAAGTAGGTGGATAGATGAATAAACATCTTAATCCCTTTGAAATTGTCAACTTTCTAATATGATGATAGGGAATAACTTAGGGATAAGATTGGTTTGTAGCATTTCTAAAAATTACTCTTGAGACAGTCACAGAAGCAGGACCAGCTCTAGTTATACCAAGCAATCTTAGAGTATGTATTATTATATCATAGTCCTTTGGCAAGTAGTAGCTAAGCAAAGCATTTTGGAAATAGTGTGGTTCCCTCTCCAAGTTGGTGATATATAAGTTAAGATCAGAACTCCTCTGATGTTCCTAATGTTTGTTTTTATAATTTTGATGTAGCAACCAAAATCTTTTATCAATTGCTCTGATTCCACTACATAAAATTAATATAGGAAAAAGAAGATAGAATCTGAAAAGGATCTACTCTGAAAAAACAATATACATGGTGGGGTGCCCCAACAAATCAGGCTGATCAAGACCCACACTAGTAAGCTGTTAACCTGTTGATTCTAGATACCCTAACGTTACCTCTCTGCTTGGTGAAGTTTTTCCCACAAAGTGCTGTTAATTAATATCTGCTTTCCTCCAAGATAGTTTGACTTTAAGCGTTATAATGAAGTGGTTTTATTAATAAACACTTCCAAGACACACACATACATAGACACACACATACTTTTCAGGGGTCTCAATATTGAATTATGATGAAGTTATATCTACTTAAACTTTACCTTTACTGTCTTTGATATATTACTGTCGCAAGGCTGAATGTAGCACAGTCTTTTCTCATTTCTCATTTCACAGTTGCTGTTTTCATTGGTTACCCTATTAGATATGCCCATCCCACATGTTCTGGAGCAAGGGGTCCACTTTGTTGCTTGCACAAGACATTTTCTTTTCCAAATAAGTGGGAGATTCCTATAAGCTAAAATAAAGGAGGAGGGAGTGCATGTGTATAAATATATATGTATTCATGTAGGTAGATAATTTTTAATCGTTATTTTTAAGCTAATAGTTAATAGATCTGAACTTTATATAAAGTAACTCAGAATAAAATAAGCTTATGGTCTAATTAATCATTCTCTCTTTTTCCCACTCCCCAAATTAGCTTTCAATCAAGTATTACAGTGCAGTATCTTAGGAGGAATAAAAATACTTTATCTTTGAAAAACTGAGTAAAGTACCCATTTGCTTCTTTCTGCTTAGCCCATCCTCTGAGAACTAAACAAGCTTATGCTTTGATGGACATCTGCCTTTTCCCTGGTTCTTGCCTCATGCTTCATGTTATTTTCAACTAATGTTGAAAGAGACATGAGTAGGATTAGGGAATTCAAGATATTAATCAGAACAAGGTGGTCTTACTGTTAAATTTCGTGATGTTAAAATCTAAAATACAAAAGTTACATTTGAGAATTCAACTATCAATGAGACCAGTTATTTTCTTCTCCACTTTTTAAAATCTAGTCTTTTAGAAAATTCTCTACGTTACACTGAACTAATCTAAATACTTATACTAAGTCATGAAAAACGTGCAATCTATTTTATTCATTCAGCTTAACTTACATTCCCTATGGTATCAGGCCTATGGTATTCCCTCTGTTGTCTAGACATTTCATCACTTCGGAATGCATGGACGGATCTATGGGTGAGTGGGTTGGATAGACAGAGCCCCCCTCCACTGCCTGCAGCTTAGGAGAAACGAGGGGAAGGGGGTGAATAATGAAAATATAAAGAGTGCATAATAATTCTTCCATCTTCTTGTAAATCCATGGGGAGCTTCCCTCTTGTTCTGCTCATGAATGAATCAGGCACTTGGTTCATTTTAAGCAAACTAATTGGTTCATTGTCTCAAAGCATTTCCTTCAGGTTAATATGCATCCTGAAGTGGGTGCTTTGGGAGTAAGGTGGAGATTTGAGTCTGCAATTAACACAGCAAAATTCAGGCTACATTACTTTAAAATGTCAGTTTAAAAAGGAACCCCCCCCCTAAAAAAAATGCCTTCTTGATAGGGAAGAGTCACTTTGAAGTATGTGCTATCATCTTTGAATAAAATGATACTTCGATACTGTTGTCAGTGTTGTTACAGTAGGATCTTGCCATTGCACATAGAACTGAGGGAGAGGAAGCAGAAAAATGGAGATACCTGGAAGGTAGGCGACAGTTTAAAGACCTCAGCGCAGGAAGCAGGTTAAAAGCTTGGCATGCATCTGCAATAAATAAAGGTAGGTTAGATTATTATATTACCAAGAGCCCCCCCTTAGAGTTAAGCCAAGAGCTGCAGTTCAGGAATTTGCTTAACATTCATTATAAAGGTCAAGAAAACTAGAAGAAATTTTCAAAGTACATGTTCAGTGTTTGGTGAGTAGTGAGAAAAGCATAGGGGCATTATGTCATTGCATGCTTCCTGCTGACCAAGCAAAAGCTAGATTCCAACCGTAGACTGGAATTAATTAAGTATATAAATTACTGTCACAAATACATCTTAAAGTATGCGTGTGTCATTGTGCTCAACTTTGAAAGCAAACTCCTGTTTGGGCCCATAAGTACAGTTTCAAAGTTAAGCAGAGGAGAGACATTAAACTGAACATACACTTCCTTTGAAACATATCTAGGCCTATATTTTAATTACCAGAGAGCACTTGGGAGATTTTCTCATTTTTTGTAGCAAAGTACTGACCACTAAGAATGACCATCTGACGCCTCCTCCAACCAGGTTCCGAGTGAATCCACGGAAACTGCTCTTACTTCACAAATGAGACCAACTTGACCGTGACCCAAAGGCCTGGCCTTGGGGACAACTGCTGTTCTACGGTGGTCTCACCGGGGAGGTTCATGCGTGGGTTCTAAGAACTTAAAACACTGAGTCGCTAAGATCCAATGCAGAAAATCAACTGTTCTTGTACCTTTGTTAAAAAAAACAATTTGGCTTATATTTTCAAAAGTTTTAGAGCATTAGCAGTATCACGTGGTTAGCTGAAAACCACGGATGGTGAATGCCGATTTGCCGTAACCTGTTAAAGTTTTTTGAATTAATTAGCATAATTGGAATCCCAGAGGATGTTCCTTTAAGAATTCGTTTTTAAAGATCTAAGACTCACTTCTCTGATTATAGTTGCTTTTATTAACTATCCACATAAGTGAATTTAGGAGTCTTTAGCATACATAAGTATTCCGTATTTCCATGGCACCTTTCATTTACTAAGCTCCAAATTTCAAGCAAAAGGCATTCTTAATTTTTGGATGAAAGCACAGATGTGAATAATAACCAGGCATCAATATTGCCCTTTTTGAGTCCTTCCTCACCTGTGCTTCATCTGCTGGCATTTTTGAAACTCCTGTCCCCCAAAAAACCCTGGCACCTAAATAAGATGCTAGCTTAGAGCAGACCAAACTACAAGGTTTGTGAATATACTGATGCCAACTGCAAATGGCCAGGTGCTCCAGATGAGTAATAAAGATTCTCATTACAAGTTTCTGACTACATACGTACCTGGGTAACCTTAAAAATGCCTGTGTGCACATTTATTTAGAGAAGTTGGTAATTGTTAAGCTTCATTTTCCGTGAATGAAAGGGTAATTTTTTAGTAGTTTTATCTGTTTTTAGAAATGTTTACAAGTCAATGTACCCTCAAATATTTTTGATCATAGCCTTCCATTTCTGCTTTTACCATATGGAAAAGTTGCCTTTGGAAATTTTTGGAACTGGATGGTTCATACTTCTTGCCCATAATAGAACAATACAGATAAAAGTTTTTCCAGGCCAGGGTATATGTGGATAATATTTGGTCAGTTTTCCTGAGAAGAGGTTAAATGGAAATAAGTAGAGGTGGTAAGAGTTTAGAAGAGTTTTCCTGACCTAGTAGAGCTTTCAAAAACTGGACTATGTGGGGAGTTCCCTAGTGATCTAGTGGTTAGGATTCAGCGCTCTCTCTGCCGTCGCGTGGGTGCAGTCCCTGGTCAGGGAACTGAAATCCCATGAGCTGCGCAGCCAAAAAAAAAGGAAAAAATCTAAAACATTATAAAGTTCCCTTTTCAGATACTCAGAGCATACCTGCCTGAGGTAGAGACTGAGTATGATGGCACACTCAAACTAAATCTCACTGATCACCAATCAGTAAGTACCTACTTGGTTCCTGTGGTACATAAAAGGAACATGAAAGAAAACCAGGCAAAGTCATACATGAGAGATAGTTCTACTTATGAGTACCTGGCATTGTTTTGTAGCTTGTCGACAGCTGCTGTTGTGATGACCCCAGGCCACATTTTGACTGATCAGTCTTCTTTCCACCTTTAGCCCTAGAGCAGTGCCTGTCAGCCGGCTTTGGTATGAAGAGAGGTGTGCATCCAATGGCCCCGCTCACACAGAGGCAGCTAAACAGGGGACTGGGCTGAAACACTTGGCCATTATGATAATGTACCCTGTTAAACTCACATCCCACAGCTACAAGGTCTGAAAAGAGAAAAGAGCAAAATCACCAAAGAAGCCATAACTGACAGTCTAGACTTCCAGTTGTAAACCATAGAGTAAATTGCTATCTCCTTTATGAAATATAGTTCTCAATTTTTTAGGCCACATCTGAAACCTCCTTCACAGAACATCTGTAAAAAGTGAAAATGAGACCTTTTCATTATATCGTAGATTATCAGCCCTGAGTAGTCACCTTCAAAATTAAGACCCTGTTCCCTGTTCTTGAGTAAAGTTAATAAAAAAATCACTATGAGTATAGCACCGGGATAATGACTGTAAACCTCAGAGCTGGGTTGATGGCTGGTGAGACAGATATCCCCAGATGCCCAGCGACAGGCTGGGATATAGTCCTAGGAAGTTAGGATAAGTGAATGGGTGAAGAAATCATAATTTGTTTACAATACTGCACAGTAACTGATGACCTTTCACAGAACTGGAAGGTCAAAACCTTTTCAGAACACTAAGATGTGACTGACTTCACTGTGTTGACATTTGTACTGATGGTGCAAAAGCAGCAGTGGCTAAAACTGCTGCTGGCACTTTAGCGTGCATCAAACTGTACAGGTTAGTCACTATTTCTCCTTGCCACACACTTGTACATAAACGTACTGGTTTTTAAAGTTCTTAGTTCTACCTAAGAATGTCCTTAATGACAAAGTAAAAATTACTAATTTTATTAAATCTGAGTGATCAAATATACATGTCCTTTTAATATTCTGTGTGACAAGACAGGAGGTTACATAGAGCCTTTCTCTAGATATTGTACCAAAGTACAATAGTTATCTCGAGGAGAAGCACCTATGTTATTGTTTGAGTTGTGGGCCGAACTAACCACTTTTTTAGTGGTAATTTCCCCTGAAGAATTGACAGATACCTCATGGTTATTCAGACTTGGGTATTTGGCAGACATTTTCTTGAAAATCAACGGAATGAGCCTGTCACTTCAAGGAAGACAACTGACAGTACTTGTTGCCAGTGACAGAATTTAAGCTTTTGAGCAAAAATTAGAATTTTGGAAAACTTGTGTCCACCACTGAGATCTTTATAGCTACCCAATATGTAGACTTTTCTGATAATTTTGGTACTAACTAATGTGATTTTTAAAAATATCTATATAACCCATTGTTCCAAACTGGTATTTTCCAAATAACCAATGCATGGTATTATAAAATTATACATGAGGAAAAGCCCCATTCCAAGTGGGTCTCTGAATAGAGGAATGTATTTTAATGTCACAGAGTTTGAAAAGTTCATTGATTTGGTTTCCGATTCCACATGATTAACAGTGATGCAGCTAATTTTTAAGAAACTCCACTTCTCAAGTTTTAATATAATATGAAAAAAGAATATTCACAATTATCTGAAAAGTCTGTTAAAATATTCCTTCCTTTTCCAACAACATATCTGGGTGAAGCTGGAATCCCTTCATATATTCCAAACTAAAACAACATAGAGCAATATATTGAATGCAGAAGCAGATGTAAGAATCTATCTTCTGTTAAGCTAGACATTAGAGAGATTTGCAAAAATGTAAAACAATTCCACTTCCACTCTTCTCTAAATTTCTTTGTTTTTAAAGTAAAATTTTCTCACAAATATATTATTCTTATTAATTTGCAATGGGTTTATTTTTAAATGTATTAGTAAATATTTTTAAATTTCTAATCCATTAAATAACCAAGAGATAACTCACATAAACAAAAGCTCTTTGGGTCCTCTTCAGTTTCTAAGACTAAAGGGATCCTCAGACCAAAAGTTTAAAAACCATTGTTCTATATGATGAATCAGCACATTCTCTGTAAAGTTGTATCTTAAGCCTTTATAGACCATTCGGTCTCTGTTGCAACTACTAGACCCTGCTATTGTAAAGCAGCCACAGACTACATGTAACTGAACTGGTGTGGCTGTTCTCTGATAAAACATTATTTACAGAAACAGACTGTGGGGCGGATTTGGTCCCTGAGCCATAGTTTGTGACCCCAGTGATAGATCATCCTCACCCCCAATCCTCATGGCTGTGCTCTGTTACAATACTCATCACGTTGTACATAAAATTACTTGTGGAAAGATCTGTCTGACACAATAAACTTTGACTCCGTGAGGGCAGGACCTGTATCTTTTTTCCCTGTTGTGTCCCCACCTGCTGGTCACAGTGTCTAGCTCAGTAGTGGATGCTCACTAAGTGTTAGGTTAATGAAATACCTTGCCTGGCACTGTTTGGGAGAAAGGGGTATCCTGAATGCCAGAGTCTGATAGATCATGTTTTACCTGTTGAATTTCCATAAGTAATAGCTAACATTTTTGAGAATTTACTACATACCAGATATTGTGTTAGGTGTTTTGGGTTTTGTGTCTTCATTTCATTTGATCCTCCTAACAACTCTATAAAATAGGAAGTACATATGATATAACTGAGGCACAGAGAGGTTAAGCAACTTGATCAAGGTCACTCAGCAGACAGAACTCAGAATTTGAACCCAGAGCCTACATTCTTAACCAATATACAATAGTCAAGTGCTGACAGGGGCATCAGGCTATCAACTTGAACTGTTCCACACATTCAGTCCAACTCCAGAGATGTGCTCTCATTCCATACTTACAACCAAACTTCTGCTAGTAGTGTTCCTTCCCACTTAGACTTTTCTACAGAGTAACTTAACCACCCAGCTGACATGAGTATTTCTCTTCCCTTAGAAATTTTATTTTTTAATCCTCAATAAATCGGTATCCTGAATTATTGCCAAGGCATAGGTTTAGATGGTCTCAAGCAGTCTCCAGAGCTAAGGCCCATAAAGCTGAGGATCCTGTTGTGATGTGGGGTGCCCCTACCTCCTTTTTTACAAATGTGCTTCAGTAAAAAGTACAGTAACTGGGGCTTCCCTGGTGGTGCAGTTGTTAAGAATCCGTCTGCCAATGCAGGCGACATGGGTTCGAGCCCTGGTCCGGGAAGATCCCACATGATGTGGAGCAACTAAGCCCGTGCGCCACAGCTACTGAGCCTGTGCTCTAGAGCCCGCGAGCTCTAGGCCGTCTTCCACAAGAGAAGCCGCCGCAGTGAGAAGCCCGCGCACCGCAATGAAGAGTAGCCCCCGCTCTCTGCAACTAGAGAAAGCCCGTGTGCAGCAACGAAGACCCAACGCAGCCAAAAATAAAAAAAAATAAATTTAAAAAGTACAGTAACTTGATGGTTAGTTGGGAAGGCTGAGATTAAAGCTGTATGTCTGAATACTAGATGTACATCCTTACATTTTAGAAAAGATTATTTTTTAGTCACATAAAAGGTTGAATTCAGATTGCTTCTGACAGTATTAACGAAAGCTGTCACTTGTAGCACTTTAATGAGTCAGACTGTTTACATAATTTCTCCTATTTTTATCATTAAAAGCAATTACCTGAGAAGAACTTCAAGATCATTTCAATGCAATAAAAGTAACAGGTTTCTGAATGTGTGTGTAACATCTGCTCATTTCACATGGTGTCGAATATGAGAAGCTAGTCTCACTGGTGCATGGAAACTAAACCCACCTCATATTTAGTCACATTAAGCTGATTATTCCCAAGTAACAATTGCAGACAAAAATCCTGTCTAGACTCCACATTCGCCAGCCAGTGCAGAAGGAAACACTTACATGCACACACTCCAGTCTCGTACCTAGGCCCGTCTGCTGAGTAGTCACAGTACAGCCCTTTGTGGGGGTCGCAGAGGTCCGCTTCGTTGCAGGTGTCCCCTGGTTGCCTGGCACAGATTTTACAGCATCCACAGCCATCCCTCACCAGGCTCACTCCAGGAGGGCAGCTGGGCTTCTGGTGAGCGCACTGACAGGGCCAGTGACAAATCTGTGGACGATGGTGCACTTCTGCTACCTCACCAGGCCTTCCTTCGGGTGCCGTGTCTAACAGCCCAGTGCCCTGGGCCCTGCAGTAGAACTTCATGTGACAACAAAGGTGATGTTAGAAATGGTTCCTCAAACTAATTTCAGAGGTTTTCTGGAAATAGATTTCCCCCAGAGTACAAGAATATAGTGTGGTGAATTGTAATAATAATAGTATCTATCAGTATTTGACATGATCACTCGCTCTTTAAACTCTTCTGCACTCAGCTTCCAGCACATGACTCTTACTCCTCCTTTCTCACTGATGGCTCCTTCTCAGTCTCCTCTGCTAGTTTCTTCTCATCATCTTCATCTCTAACCACTGAAACCCCCTGTGGGTAAAGACCTCTGAAGTAAACTTCCCTCACTGTATCTCATATCTCCACCCAAGCCTCTCTTCTGAACTCAAACTGCCTACTTAACAGATCTCCACTTAGATATTTGACAGGCATAGCAAACTTCACGTGACCAAAAACAAACTCCCAATTCTCCCCTCCAATCTACTCTTCCTTACAAGGGAAGGAGAGAGGCAGGTGTGTCAGAGAAGATGTGATGCTAGAAGCAGAGGTAACAGGATGCTGCTGCTGAAGGGGGGCGTCACAAGCCAAGGAATGCAGGCAGCTTATAAAGGCTGGAAAAGGCAAAGGACAGATTCTCCCCTAGACTCCCCGGAAGGAACACAGCCCTGCCTTGATTTTAGCTCTGTTTCCAGACTACAGATGCCAGAACTGTGAGATAATAAATCTGTGCTGTTTGAAGACTGTAGCAATTTATTCAGCAGCAATAGGAAACAATACACCCCATTTTACAAGGGAAGACTATGGGGCTCTGAATGCTTAACCTACTCCAGGTCACATATCAAGTAAGTGGAAGAAGTGGGTCTTACACCAGGCAGGCAGCTTCCAGAGCCTGAGCTCTTAGTCCTTACCTTCCTCCCTTCCCTAGGCCAGGTCTTGCCACCAACCAGCTTTGATATTGAACAGATCACTGAATCCCTGTGTCTGTTTTTCCTCTCTAGCCCAGACGCTCTCCCTGGGCTCACAACTAACTCATTCATCTCTACGGGGTATATCCCACTTTGATGTCCCACAAGCACCTCACTGTCTCCCTCCCCACAAGAAACTGCTCTCGGCTAGTCCCCATTTTAGTGAATGGTGGCATCATCCCCTGAGTTCCCCAAGCCAGGAAGCCGAAATCAACCTCACCTGTTCCATCTCCTTCATCCCTCACACCCGAAGGTCAGCGACCTGCAGGGAAGTCCAAGCTCCTGAGCACAACACTCACGGCCCTCCTCGTCGCTGGCGTTCCTTAGATTCCTTAGCTGCTAGCAAGTGAAAGTGCCTGCGGTTCCCTGCATATCTGAGGCTGTTCCTTCTACCTGTAACCTTCTTCACCTGCCCCCACTCCTTCACTGAGTTACCACCTTCTCCAGAAGACTTTCTATAACTTCTCCATGCTCCCTTTTACCTGTCAGTGTACTGAAGTTAGTGTATAAGTGCCTGTCTTCTCCACTCACCCCAAAGCTACCCAACCACAGGGACTTGAGGTTCACTTGCTGGTGTACAACTGGCACTTAGCACAGTGCCTGGCAAGTAATTTCTGTAATTAACTCTCAATTTTTATCTGATAGAACGGAAGGCAGTTGGACTGATTCAGACATCCTAAACCTCTTTCCAACTCAAAAACCCTACATTTAAGGGACACCAAGTGGGGAAAGCGGTGGGGGGGGATGAATTGGGGGATTGGGATTGACATATATAACTATTATGTATAAAATAGATAGCTAATAAAAAAAAGTTTGGACAATGAAAAAGAAAGAATCAGAAAAAAACAAACAACCCTACATTTAAAAGATTCTGTTTGAAATTCCACCATTAAGTCTTCAGCCTTTTTTCTTACCACTGATGAGACATGTATTCCCCAGAGTAACACTTTCAGCTACTATTTGAGTTGAATACACCATGTGAGAATAGACTTTGAGGATACAGTGCCGGGCTTCTGGAGGAGGAGGGACAATGTAAATCCCAAATGTAGAGGAGCAGAATATCAAGGCTACAAATAGTGAGCGCCTGCTTCACATTCTTGCCCAGGTTCAGGCGTGATTACCAGGGACCCCTGGCCGGGTTCGGTGGCCTCTCAGCTGGGCTCACGTTCATGAACTTTCCGTCCTCCCCTCTCTAAGGTGTTGGACTCTCAATTCTTGGCTTTCATAACACCAGCCCCATCCCCCTACCCAGTTCTACCCCTACCTCTGGACATACTTTCTCAGTCTCCTTTGCAGGCTCCTGTTACCCTGCGTTTGACTTAGATCTAAGCGCACTGGTGTTTCGTGACCTTAATGTATTGCTGTTCTCACCCTGCACACTGTCTCTTGACCATCTCATCAACCCCCTTGCCTTCATTTTTGACCCTATGCAGATTCAAATCTAAATTTCCATCCAGGACTGCTCCGCTGAGTGCAGACCCATACAGCTGGCTGCCTACTGGACATCTCCACTAGAACGTCCTACAGGAGAAACTCACGTCCCAAACTCAACATTGCCATTGACAGCTTCTCCATATCCTGGAGATAGGAAGCTAGGAGTCATCCAGGTCATCTTCCTCTCCCTCACCTCCCATAGTCATTTAACAACTAATCCTGCTTATCATCCTTATACCCCTAAAACTAGTCACTCTTCCCTCATTTTCACTGCTACCAAGTACTAGTGCAGTAAGTTCCTAACCGGTCTCCCTCCCTCAAGAATGACTTCAACAAATCTACCACGTCACAGCTTTAAGGAGCTCTTAAAAAAACATATCTGTCGGGCCCCAGCATCTCCACACAAAAAAACAAAACCAAACAAAAAACACTGTATCTAGTTCTGTAAAAAATGCCATTGGTAATTTGATAGGGATTGCATTGAATCTGTAGATTGCTTTGGGTAGTAGAGTCATTTTCACAATATTGATTCTTCCAATCCAAGAACATGGTATATCTCTCCATCTGTTTGTATCATCTTTAATTTCTTTCATCAGTGCCTAATAGTTTTCTGCATACAGGTCTTTTGTCTCCCTAGGTAGGTTTATTCCTAGGTATTTTTTCTTCTTTTTGTTGCAATGGTAAATGGGAGTGTTTCCTTAATTTCTCTTTCAGATTTTTCATCATTAGTGTATAGGAATGCAAGAGATTTCTGTGCATTAATTTTGTATCCTGCAACTTTACCAAATTCATTGATTAGCTCTAGTAGTTTTCTGGTGGCATCTTTAGGATTCTCTATGTATAGTATCATGTCATCTGCAAACAGTGACAGTTTTACTTCTTCTTTTCCAATTTGTATTCCTTTTATTTCTTTTTCTTCTCTGAGTGCCATGGCTAGGACTTCCAAAACTATGTTGAATAATAGTGGTGAGAGTGCACATCCTTGTTTTGTTCCTGATCTTAGCGGAAATGTTTTCAGGTTTTCATCATTGAGAATGATGTTTCCTGTGGGTTTGGCATATATTTGTAGTATCTTTGTCTGGTTTTGATATCAGGGTGATGGTGGCCTCATAGAATGAGTTTGGGAGTGTTCCTTCCTCTGCAATTTTTTGGAAGAGTTTGAGAAGGGTGGGTGTTAGCTCTTCTTTAAATGTTTGATAGAATTCACAAATAAAATTTGTATGGACACACAAAAGACCCCAAATAGCCAAAGCAGTCTTGAGGGAAAAAAACAGAGCTGGAAGGATCAGACTCCCTGACTTCAGACTATACTACAAAGCTACAGTAATCAAGACAATACGGTACTGGCACAAAAACAGAAATATAGATCAATGGAAAAGGATAGAAAGCCCAGAGATAAACCCACGCACCTATGGTCAACTAATCTGTGACAAAGGAGGCAAGGATATCCAATGGAGAAAAGACAATCTCTCCAATAAGTCGTGCTGGGAAAACTGGACAGCTACATGTAAAAGAATGAAATTAGAACACTCCCTAACACCATACACAAAAATAAACTCAAAATGGATTAGAGACCTAAATGTAAGACTGGACACTATAAA
>NC_041223.1:49018358-49019199 GCF_002837175.3 Physeter macrocephalus
CAACCCAATCAAAAAATGGGCAGAAGACCTAAATAGACATTTCTCCAAAGAAGACATACAGATGGCCAAGAAGCACAGGAAAAGCTGCTCAACATCAGTAATTATTAGAGAAATGCAAATCAAAACTACAATGAGGTATCACCTCACACCAGTTAGAATGGGCATCATCAGAAAATCTACAAACAACAAATGTTGGAGAGGGTGTGGAGAAAAGGGAACCCTCTTGTACTGTTGGTGGAAATGTAAATTGATACAACCACTATGGAGAACAGTATGGAGGTTCCTTAATAGACTAAAAATAGAATTACCATATGACCCAGCAATCCCACTACTGGGCATATATCCTGAGAAAACCATAATTCAAAAAGACACATGCACCCCAATGCTCATTGCAACTCTATTCACAATAGCCAGGTCATGGAAGCAACCTAGATGCCCATTGACAGACAAAGGGATAAAGAAGGTGTGGTACATATATACAATGGAATATTACTCAGCCATAAAAAGGAACGAAATTGGGTCATTTGTAGAGACGTGGATGGATCTAGAGACTGTCATACAGAGTGAAATAAGTCAGAAAAAGAAAAACAAATATCGTATATTAACGCACATATGTGGAACCTAGAAAAATGGTACAGATGAACCTGTTTGCAGGGCAGAAATAGAGACACAGATGTAGAGAACAAACGTATGGACCCCAAGGGGGAGAAAGTGGCAGGGGGGTGGTGGTGGTGGGATGAATTGGGAGATTGGGATTGACATTTATACACTAATATGTATAAAATGGATAACTAATAAGAACCTGCTGTATAAAAAAATAAATAAAATAAAATTCAAAAAA
>NC_041223.1:49021071-49028463 GCF_002837175.3 Physeter macrocephalus
CATAAAAAGGAACGAAATTGGGTCATTTGTAGAGACGTGGATGGATCTAGAGACTGTCATACAGAGTGAAATAAGTCAGAAAAAGAAAAACAAATATCGTATATTAACGCGCATATGTGGAACCTAGAAAAATGGTACAGATGAACCTGTTTGCAGGGCAGAAATAGAGACACAGATGTAGAGAACAAACGTATGGACCCCAAGGGGGGGAAAGTGGCAGGGGGGTGGTGGTGGTGGGATGAATTGGGAGATTGGGATTGACATTTATACACTAATATGTATAAAATGGATAACTAATAAGAACCTGCTGTATAAAAAAATAAATAAAATAAAAAATTTTTTAATTAAAAAAAAAAACACTGTATCTGTTTTTACTCCTCATCTCCTTGAAGCCCATCCAGTGGCTCCCCACTGTCAACAGTATATGATCCAGACTTCTGAGCATGGTATCTAAACCCTCTTTGTCCTGGTCCCCGCCTTCCTCTCTAGCGGTAGCACTCAATGCACTCTCCTCCTATGCCATGCACCTGACAAGAGGCACCAGGTCAGTTTCTCCTCTTCTGAGGTCAGGCTTTTCCTCACGTTGCTCCCTCTAATGAAGTGCCCGCTCCCCAAACTTCCCACCTGGGGACACCTGTTTATCTTTCCAGTCTGGAAGCATTTCTATATGATCTCCAAGGTCACAAGGTAACACAGTTGAAAACTAAGGATAAAGAGAAAATATTGGAATCAGCCTGAGAAAGGGGAAGTATTACACACAGGAGAACAACAATAAGTATGAGATCTGACTTCTCATCAAAAGAAGGAAACCAAGATGTTCTTCAAGAGGTGAGTGGATAAACTGATACATCCAGACAATGGAACATTATTCAGTGCTAAAAGGAAATGAGCTATCAAGCCTTGAAAAGACATGCATATCACTAAGTGAAAGAGGCCAATCTGAAAAGTCTACATACTGTATGATTCCAACTATATGACATTCTGGAAAGGGCAAAACTATGGAGACAGTAAAAAGATCAGTGGTTGCCAGGGGTTGGGGGAAGGGATAAATAGGTGGAGCACAGAGGATTTTTAGGGCAGCGAAAATACTCTGTACGGTATTGTCATAGTGGATACATGTCATTATACATCTGTCCAAATTCAGAACGTACAACACCAAGAGTGAACCGTAATGTAAGTGATGGACTCTGGATGGTTATGATGTGCCAATGTGGTTCATCAGTTGTAACAAGTGTACCACTTTTGTGGGGGACACTGATAATCCGGGTGGAGGGGAGGCAGTGCACAGGAAATCTCTGTACCTTCCTCTCAAACTTGCTATGACCCTAAAACTACGCCAAAAAAACTATGTCTTTAAAAAAGGAGGAGGAGAAGGAGAACAAGGGCCCCAGACACAATGTTGAAAGAAAAAAAACTGTCAACCTGAGGTTCTTTCTCCAGTGGAATTATCTTTTAAAAATGAAGGTAAAATTAAAGACATTTCCAGATACACAAAAGCTGAGAGACATTGTTGCTAGCATACCTGTCTCACAAGAAATACTAAAGGAAGCTCTTCAGTCTGAAGGGAAAATTACAATAGATAGTACTTTAGAAATACAGGAAGAAATCAAGGGTCCCAGAAATGGCAAATATGTGGGTAAATGTAAAAAACTGTATATAATTGTTTCTTCAGACATTTTGATTGTTTTCAAAATCAAAAGCTCAAGACAACAAAAGAATTATCAGAATAATACAACAGAAACAATGAGGGGTCTTGACCACAGAGCTGAGCTTTAGTATAGCTCTGGGATTTAGGTAACTTTCATTTATTTGATCTTTGAGCCTCAATCCTCCTCTGTAAAACAGGGTTCATAATATCCACTTTGCAAGGTTATTTTGAGGATTAAGATAATGACTAAAGTGCATAGCACAGTGCATGGCACATAGTAGATTTTCTATAAATGGTAGGTATTATCAGACCCTTAACTTTGCCATTAAGCATAAGATTTTCTTGTGGCTCTCTATATAACCCCTTTTTGTGTTTGTTTTTGTTTTTTACTTTGGGCACATCTCTCTCTGTTGGAATGTTTGCTCTTTAGGGAGATGCTGTAGTTCTCAGCCAACAAAAATGACAGGGTTTTTCTCAAGAGCAGTGGAATAGGCAATAGGCAGCCCCATCTCACCCCTACTGGGGAAAAGCACCCCTCCACATAATGGTACCACTGACATTCTTGTTATGACCCTTTTAAAATCTTCAATCTCTCCACATATAACAATTTTCAACCCCTTGTTTTCTGAAATACATCTACTACTTACTGCCTCAATCAAATTAACTCACAGACACATCCCTGTATTCTAAATAACCACGTTTCAAAAGCTCTGTCTTCTGGGCTAGCGAAAACCTCCACCATGTAAATAAATCCATAAATAAGTCACCCTGTTTTAATGGTCTTAATAAAAAATACTAACGCCAAGAATTGCTCATATTAAATTGAACTTCCCTTTGGTCTGCTGCGTGAAATACTTAAAAATCCCGTGGACTGATTCCTTCTCATGAAAAGTGAAAAACTCATGGGTTAAGAAAAAAGAAATAGAATGTTTTAAAAATATAAATGTTTGCTCCGAAAAGCTCCTTTCCAACAAGGACAGGCTTAGCTGAAGAAAGCCATCAGGATCACTTTTTCCAGCGGCTCTGTGTGCGCAGAGGACCACGGCCACCCGCCCGCAGGGCTGCCGCTCCCCAAGGGCGTGTGCCAGCAGACTCCAGTAAAAAATACACCGTATGAAAATCTGGGAGCTGTTCAAACATATCGGAAGCAGGATTAAGTGCCCTTCCCCAAGAGGGAGAAATGTTTTTCACTCTTTCCCGAAGCTAATGAACCAAAACAGGACTCGATTTGGAGAGGAAAATGGCTCCCTATTCGTCTGCAAGTATTTCCACAAGGAATGCATCCCTCCTCTTCCCCCATCTTCTCTTCCTTTTTATCTCTGACCTGAGGAAACAGGAGTCGCCGCATACCCTGGGGGAAGGAGTGGTGGGAGAGCCAGGACGTACCTGTGACAGAGCAGCCAGGAGAAGTGTGGAGAGGAGCGGCCCTCGCATGGCCCCGGCCCGGCCGCGCGCAGCCAGAGATGCGAGGCCAGCGCACAAAGCTCCCCTGTCTCTCCAGGAGAAAGGACTCACGCCTCCACCTCCCGGCTCCTGACTTCGCGCTCCTGCTCTGACTCTGCTTTCGCTTTCCCGGATCCCTTTTACTGCCCTGTTTACTTTCAGGCGACTCTTCTCATATTTACCTCCGCGGTGGCCTGGAGTGCGCTCCTCCTGGGACTGAGAAGGGCAGATCAGGGGTGACTTCTGTTTGAGGAACTGTCCCACCTGCTCTAGAGATCAGAGCCCGCCTTGGGCAAAATGGTGAAGTGAGACGCAGTTACCCACCTTGCCCTCAGCCTCTCGTCTGGGTTTGCCTCTCCGAGCCCTCTCTGTGCTGCTTGCTTTCCCCGGTCCTCAAGCACAGGGTACCAGCCTGGCCTCTGCCCACAGCACCCCATCACAGCCTGCTCCGTCTGGGCTTCTCCCTCCATATGGTAACAGGTTCCCACAGGCCTTCCCTCGCTCCCCAGCTTCTACTCACAGTGCCCTGTACTTACCTCTGTTACAGCACGTCCCTCATAGCAGGTGGATTAGGTTTGGAAAAAAATTGTAGATTGAACCCAGGTGGACGCCTGCAGTACAGGGCCTGAGAGAAGCCCCTTTCTGTGGCTGCCAGCCCCATGATAGATGAGAGTAAACTCCTCATCCTTCCTCCCTGAGAAACAGGACAAAACTTGTGTAATAGGGAAAAACCTCTGCATTCTATTACAAGTCAATCACTAAAGGGATGTTGCCTATAAGCAAAAATTAACATAATGGCCCATCTCTGGGAACCCTGCCTCCCAGGTAATGAGAGTTAAGCTAAAATACCTTTGTTTAGCTCACAGAAAACATTCTGACCAGGCCCACCTGTGAATGGCTGCAGGAAGAAGAAACTAACCCACCCCCTCCAGAGCTGGATCAGAACCAAGACTTCACCCCCTCCCCTTTTAGTATAAAAGAAGCCTGAATTCTAACTCGGGGAAGATGGTTCTTTGGGACAAGTCCACCATCTTCTCCTTCTGCTGGCTTTTCGAATAAAGTCGCCTCTCCTTGCCCCAACACCTCGTCTCTCGATTGATTTGCCTGTCCTGCCATGAGCAGTACAAACGCAGACTCAGTAACACCTGAGAACGCCCTAGTGAAGGAAGATGGGTCTGTGTTGGTCCAATCTTATCTATTTTTTTTGTCTCTCTGGCTTAACATCATCTGATCTTTGGGTTCCCAGCCTCAGTGATTCATGCACCACACTGGCCATGAGAAAGGATCTCTTCTAATTTCCTCGCTGGTCCATCAAAAGCAGAAAAAAATCTAAGCCCAGGATTAGCATATTCATCAACTACATCCGTCCTGTTCCAAATGTGATACTGCACATATCTGTTCAGTGTTTGAACTTAAGGAGATTCATGTTCCTCCCATGTGTTCTCTGTGAAATGCTGGCAGCAGCAGCCATTCTTCTGGAAATGTCTTCCCTCCTTCAGTAGTCTCTCTGCCAGAGGGCAGGGGAAGGTGTCATATTCCCCATCCTTGCCTCTTGGTAGGAAAGGAACATCTTAGTCGAGAATGAACTTGCGAATCCTCCTCCAGTGTACAGAAAGGATGGGCTCTGGGTTACTCACTGTGGCTTGTGTTTAGACATCTCCAGCCATAGGCGTGCCCCTATTTTACTATTTCAAGCCCACTACGGATGGACTGAGTGACTATCATATTTCTAGAGGTTGGGGCTGCCATCTTCTACTTTAGACATCAAGAGCCATCACAGTGTGTGTCTTGCTGTGAGCACTTTCCTCCATTATCTCATTTAACAAAATGCTAATCTGCCTGGGAGTTCATTTCACAAGTGTTCAGCTTGTGATGTACATTCAAATAGACATGTCATTGAGCATAACTAATATTTGCAAGATGTTTCATGATTTACAAGGAAGTTCACATGTATTATCTTTTTTAATTTCACAGCTCAGTGAGGTAGGCAAAAGCAGTATTACCATACTCATTTAGCAGATTAAAAAGTTGAGGTTGAAGGGTAAGCTGTGAAGAAGTGAGAGAGTGGCATGGACATATATACACTACCAAACGTAGGGCGGATAGCTAGTGGGAAGCAGCCGCATGGCTCAGGGAGATCAGCTCGGTGCTCTGTGACCACCTAGAGGGGTGGGATAGGGAGGGTGGGAGGGAGGGAGATGCAAGAGGGAAGAGATATGGGGACATATGTATATGTATAACTGATTCACTTTGTTGTAAAGCAGAAACTAACACACCATTGTAAAGCAATTATACGCCAATAAAGATGTTTAAAAAAAAAAGTTGAGGTTAAGTGATTGCACTTGGTCCACAAAACACACTTAATCCCAGCCCTCTAGAGCTATGTAATCTACTGGCAGAGAAGATGCTAAACAAATAAACACGCAAAGTATCCATGATTAAAAATTGAATAAAGGCTAAAGGCTAATAATAAAGAACAAGAAATTACAAGAGAGAATGATAGGTAGGAGCTAATTTAAATCAGGGGGCAGGGAGAACATCTGTAAGGCAGTGACACAAAGAGTTGAGAGAGGGGTACTTCCCTGGTGGCGCAGTGGTTAAGAATCTGCCTTCCAACGAAGGGGACATGGGTTCGATCCCTGGTCCGGGAAGATCCCATATGCCGCGGAGTAACTAAGCCCGTGCGCCACAACTACTGAACCTGAGCTCTAGAACCCGTGAGCCACAACTACTGAGCCCACGTGTCACGACCACTGAAGCCCTCGCGCCTAGAGCCCGTGCTCCACAACAAGAGAAGACACCGCAGTGAGAAGTCCGCGCACCGCAACGAAGAGTAGCCCCCGCTCGCCGCAACTAGAGAAAGCCCGCGTGCAGCAACGAAGACCCAACACAGCCAAAAATAAATAAATAAGCAAATTTATTTAAAAAAGAAAAGAGTTGAGAGAGGAAGCCAGCTGAAGATTCAGGAAGACTCCCAGTCCAGTGGTCTCTCCACTGGCAAAACACACACCTCTGGTGGTGACAAGCTCCATCTGTGAAGAACATGCCCCATTGCCCTTCCTGTAAGATTCCTGAGCTTGTTCTAACAGGAACAGCATCACAACTAGAATAGTCCCTTCTCCTGGGTCATCTGGGCAGGCAGAGATCAGCCTCCACACCTCCGTCAGTGCACTGAGCATGGGATGAGTCTCCCTTTCCTCACCCCGTCGTCCTTCTTTTCCTCTTATTGGTTGTGGAGAGGGAGCTATTGTTAGTCCGAGAAAAGAACCGACATTGTTGCGTGTGTCAATGAAAGTAGAGCTTTAATAATAACCGCCGCTAACAATTACCAAGTGCTCCGGGCGCCTCATGGTTGTGCCGAGTGCTGTACACGTGTGGACTCAGCTGCCCCTCACAGCATCACTGCCGGGGAGGTACGGTTATGACCATCTCTGAGGAAACTGAGGCAAGGCCACGTGGATAGCAAGAGGTAGAACCAAGAATCCAAGCATTTAATCCCCTGCTCTGCTGCCCCTCTGCATGGCCTGTAAATTTCATAGTAATCTGCAGCAGGATGATTTATTGAGATAATTAATTTGCACTGCATTTTCAATGTTTTTTCCCCCTCCTGCTCACCTCTCTAGTTTCAAGAAGTTAGTGAGGCCATTTATATTTCCCTCTCTCCATCCTCCAAGCAGAAGAAGGAAGCTACTGCAATGCTTTCTCTCGTCTTTTAGGGAACTGGATCTCACTGAAGAGGTGATGCTGGGAGAGAAGAGAGGAGTGAGTCTGAGGCAGCTAAGAGGAGGAGGAAGCTCGGGAGGCCGGTGGGGAGGGGTGGGCGGTAAGGACTGGACACTCGGGCCATCTCCTCACACGTTCCCCGAGGACCTCTGTGCACGTACAGAGCCTTCAGTGCCCATGCAGACATGGACCGTCAGGGTGTGGGCAGGAAGATCAGCAAGGGAAGACCAGAGGCCTGGCCTCTCCTCCAGGCACCAGCTAGGCCTCCTGGATTGTTGATCAACCTCTGCTTGTGGCGGTGGTGGAATGGGGAGGAGCCCTCCAATGATGGCTTAGAATAATAAATTTATCTCCAGATGGAGATGGGGGAGGGTGCTTCAGAGCCAGGTTTAATTTAAATTTTAACTTTAATTAAAATTAAGTTAATCAAATTAAAATTTGAATTTGAAGAAAATGAAGAAATGGATATTTCCTACACGCCTGGATTTGTGGCTTCATATTCATCCTTGCTATGAATACCATAAGTCTCACAAAATCACCATTCTCCTAGAGTGCATATCCTCCCCTGAAAATTCACA
>NC_041223.1:49029237-49049585 GCF_002837175.3 Physeter macrocephalus
TGCGCCACAACTCCTGAACCTGAGCTCTAGAACCCGTGAGCCACAACTACTGAGCCCACGTGTCACGACTACTGAAGCCCTCGCGCCTAGAGCCCGTGCCCCACAACAAGAGAAGACACCGCAGTGAGAAGTCCACGCACCGCAACGAAGAGTAGCCCCCGCTCGCCGCAACTAGAGAAAGCCCGCGTGCAGCAACGAAGACCCAACACAGCCAAAAATAAATAAATAAGCAAATTTATTTAAAAAAGAAAAGAGTTGAGAGAGGAAGCCAGCTGAAGATTCAGGAAGACTCCCAGTCCAGTGGTCTCTCCACTGGCAAAACACACACCTCTGGTGGTGACAAGCTCCATCTGTGAAGAACATGCCCCATTGCCCTTCCTGTAAGATTCCTGAGCTTGTTCTAACAGGAACAGCATCACAACTAGAATAGTCCCTTCTCCTGGGTCATCTGGGCAGGCAGAGATCAGCCTCCACACCTCCGTCAGTGCACTGAGCATGGGATGAGTCTCCCTTTCCTCACCCCGTCGTCCTTCTTTTCCTCTTATTGGTTGTGGAGAGGGAGCTATTGTTAGTCCGAGAAAAGAACCGACATTGTTGCGTGTGTCAATGAAAGTAGAGCTTTAATAATAACCGCCGCTAACAATTACCAAGTGCTCCGGGCGCCTCATGGTTGTGCCGAGTGCTGTACACGTGTGGACTCAGCTGCCCCTCACAGCATCACTGCCGGGGAGGTACGGTTATGACCATCTCTGAGGAAACTGAGGCAAGGCCACGTGGATAGCAAGAGGTAGAACCAAGAATCCAAGCATTTAATCCCCTGCTCTGCTGCCCCTCTGCATGGCCTGTAAATTTCATAGTAATCTGCAGCAGGATGATTTATTGAGATAATTAATTTGCACTGCATTTTCAATGTTTTTTCCCCCTCCTGCTCACCTCTCTAGTTTCAAGAAGTTAGTGAGGCCATTTATATTTCCCTCTCTCCATCCTCCAAGCAGAAGAAGGAAGCTACTGCAATGCTTTCTCTCGTCTTTTAGGGCACTGGATCTCACTGAAGAGGTGATGCTGGGAGAGAAGAGAGGAGTGAGTCTGAGGCAGCTAAGAGGAGGAGGAAGCTCGGGAGGCCGGTGGGGAGGGGTGGGCGGTAAGGACTGGACACTCGGGCCATCTCCTCACACGTTCCCCGAGGACCTCTGTGCACGTACAGAGCCTTCAGTGCCCATGCAGACATGGACCGTCAGGGTGTGGGCAGGAAGCTCAGCAAGGGAAGACCAGAGGCCTGGCCTCTCCTCCAGGCACCAGCTAGGCCTCCTGGATTGTTGATCAACCTCTGCTTGCGGCGGTGGTGGAATGGGGAGGAGCCCTCCAATGATGGCTTAGAATAATAAATTTATCTCCAGATGGAGATGGGGGAGGGTGCTTCAGAGCCAGGTTTAATTTAAATTTTAACTTTAATTAAAATTAAGTTAATCAAATTAAAATTTGAATTTGAAGAAAATGAAGAAATGGATATTTCCTACACGCCTGGATTTGTGGCTTCATATTCATCCTTGCTATGAATACCATAAGTCTCACAAAATCACCATTCTCCTAGAGTGCATATCCTCCCCTGAAAATTCACAGGCCTCAGAACCAAAACCAATGCCGGGAACCTCTATACCATCTCCTCTGGCTCTCCGTCCGCTCTGCCTGGACCAGCAACTAGATCTCTAATCAGGGATTCTTCCAACCGACTTGCTACTGCCGGCCCAACGGTGCTGAAGGGCATTCAGATGGCAGGTGTTCAATAAAAACTTGTTGGTTATTTAAAAGCACTCCTTTTAGGGGCTTCCCTGGTGGCGCAGTGGTTGAGAGTCCGCCTGCCGATCCAGGGGGGACACGTGTTCGTGCCCCGGTCTGGGAGGATCCCACATGCCGCGGAGCGGCTGGGCCCGTGAGCCATGGCTGCTGAGCCTGCGCGTCCGGAGCCTGTGCTCCGCAACGGGAGAGGCCACAACGGTGAGAGGCCCGCGTACCGCAAAAAAAATAAATAAATAAATAAAAGCACTCCTTTTAAAATCGCCCTAAAACTACCAAATCTATGCATGTCTCTATTCTTGCATAATTTATCCACTGCATCCTTTTGTGCCCTTTTTAAACTAATTGTTGCACTTCTCACGTACCTTCTCACGTTCTTGCACTTTTTCCTATGTGTGTATCTTCTGTTAAATGCGCCACCCCCCCTTTTTTTTTGCAAAGCTCTAGCCTCAAGATCCTGACATGAATTTCACGACACATGTCCGGGAGAGCAAGTTTGCTTCCTCTTCCTCCCTCACTAACCTACAAGCCTAGTTCACCAGCACCTGCGCACTCTCTGAGGGGCTGCACTATGTGTGCTAAGGTGCTGCCAATGCCCCCGCCTCGAGGGCAGGCTGGAAGGGTTGCCAGGCTCTGCTTGGCCTCCTGTCCAGATTTTAGTGAACCGGGTCCAAGAACGAGCAGCCCCTGACGACCGCAGAACGCCAGCCCTGCCATCTGCGTGGGCCTCATAGCAGAGTCTCCTTGAAAAGAAGCAGGTGCCCTCATTCCAGGGCATCAGAAAGTCAGGCTGCGGCCCAAGAAAAACAAGGCCCGCAAGGTTACCTCAGAGGATCTAACTCACTTTGTCACTTGGCCCTGTTAGATGGGTTTGCAGGGGGAGCCCTGTGTGGGAAAGAGGGCTGAGTTAATCAGATGCAGGAGCTGAGGGGCCTCCTGAGAGGCAGGAAGGGAGAGAAGAGGAGGACGAGGTATTTCCCGTATTTCTAAATGTGGGTGGAGCTCATCTTTCAGGGAAGGAAAATGTGCATAATGTGGTGTTATTCCTGAGCCTAAAAATGATTGCACGTGGGAATCATAATCCAATTAGATGGGCAGGCCCGTTGGCTGACTTGGAGCCAGCAGACCCCAGTTCACACTGCAAGTTCTGCTACTTACCAGCTCGCTGACCTTGGACAATATCCTCCACGTCTCCCCACCTCTAGGCTTCTTAACCTTCCAGTCCATCCTCGACACTGCTGCAGATTTATCTTCCTTCAACACAAATTTGACCAAGTCACTCTCCTACTCAGTACCTTTCTTTTACTCCCCCTTGCACCCGGGATAAAATCCACCTCCTGGCCAGCATGGTAGATAGCCCTCTGGGATGCAGCGGCCTTCCCGCGGGCCTCTCCCCTCCTCACCCCTGCACTTACACAGCACAGAAATGCTGTGTGTGTGCTGTGCTGTGTGTTCCCCCAGACTCTCGCCTTTGCTTATGAAGTTCTACCAGGAGAAACCTGCCCACTGTTCACCGGTTTGGTGAACCATTCACATTAGTGACTCTCTGCTGAGAAGCCTTCCTAACCAGCACCTCTGAACAAAGGTCCTCAAGCCCTTCGTGCACTGCTAATGGCCGTGTAAAACCTGTATTGCAATCATGTGTTTCCATGGAGGGTTGCCAGATTTAGCTAATAAAAAGAATGGTAATAATAATGATAGGATGCCCAATTATTTTTTTAGCATGTATGGGACATATGTTATATTAAAAATCTATTCGTTGTTAACGTGAACCTCAGATTTAGCTGGACTTACGTTTATATGGATTGTCCCTACTGGACCGAGTCACAAGAGGGTGGAGGCTGACGAGACCTATCAATATAGCCTTGGTACACACAAAATGACTGGCAGGTGCTTGATAATCTTTATTTACCTTACATGATTGGTACCTGGAGTTTCTAGACTTAAGTTATTCGTTTTACAGGCTAATGAATGAACACGGCATCCATTTTTTTCTTTGCCTTTTAACATTAGATCGCCCTTTGAAGGCTAAGCGTTGCCCCACGCACAATTCAGACTGCAGTTTCTGATATTCAGTTCTGACGTTCAGAACTGCAGTTCTGCAGTTTTCCAGACCCAACCTGCAATGAACACTGATAGACGATAGATGGCGCAAGGGACTAACGTACTGGCCTTCCGCCCCGCTGCGGGAGGCGGGTAAGAAAGAAGGCGCAGCGCTGCCGCAGAGCCCTGCGTTATTGATTGCAAAGCTGCCGCAGAGGTGGGAGGATCCCGCCGCCATCTCGCCAGGTCTCCCGCAGTGTCCGGGATGTCCCTTCAAGATGCTTTCCACTCCCTGCCAAGTCCCTTGATGTGGGAGGAGAGAGCTGTCTGTCGCACACATTATTTTTCTCATTCATAGGAAGATTGGACCTTTCCATAGTCAGAATTATTTTATTTCACATTGTCACTGTGAACAGTGGCACCAAAGAATAGCAGCTGTCCTTTTTGAAGGCCACCGCCTTTTCAATCGACATCTATGCTTAAATATTACCGAGGGTAATTAAAAGGCAATAAAATCGTGTGGGAATGGGATGAGGGTGTTCATCCCTCAATTATAAAACATTCTTTTATAAATAGATGAAACAGTTGAAAATAAATAGATGGAAATACTTTGGATGTAAAATAATTTCGTTATATTGTTGTGTGAGCGCGGCTACGTTTTCAGCCCCATTGTAACCGGACACCTACCTGCACGTTCTAACTGAAAGGCGGTGCTCTGAAAGTAAACCGTGGGTGGGGTCGCCGTGCAAATCACGGTTGGCATCCCTCACTGCTAACAGTAGAGGGCGATAATCCATTCGGACAAAAAGGAGAATCATGCGCACAAATGATACATTTAGGCAGCCAACATTTTATGGTAACAGGGAACTTAAAATGTATATTCACTCACCGATCCTTTTATTGAGCCAATGCCTCTTCTTAGAATATGGGTTTGCTGGTTAGAGTGCTGTATTATTTCCTTTCTTTGCAAACCACACACACGTAATGCATCCTCTGTATTGTCTCACTGGGTTTCCTTAGTGAGATGAGAATTTAAAGACAGTGCAAAGCATCTTGACTCAAGAATCCTTCTAGATGCTGTACTGATAACCGTCAAATATAATTCAGCAATGCTTTTTAAATAGACTTTCCTTCACTGAGTCTTTCCAAAGCATTAAGCTGAATTTTTACTGGTAACACATCCCTCTTTCTTTGTGTACTGGTGTATCACTAGTTTTAATAATATCTGGTCAAACTGTGTAATTACCGGAAAACAGTCAATTGGAATTAACAGGTTAGGAAAGAAGCAAACAACACACTGTGGGCCCACGAAACAGTAGCCTGTGCAGTACCAGTACCAGCCGCCAGCCCTCAATGAGCTGTGGACATCAGTCAACCTCTTAGCTCAGGCTGCTGTAAAGAACACCATAGACTGGGTGACTTACAAGCAACAGAAATTTATTTCTCATAGTTTGGGAGACTGAAAGTCTGAGATCAGGGCCATGGTCAGGTTCTGGTGCGGGCGCACTTCCTGGTTGAAAGACAGCAGTCTTCTCACTGTACACTGACATGGGGAAAAGAAGGGGAGAGAGCTCTCTGGGCTCCCTAACACCATCACATTGAAGGTTGGATTTCAACATATGAATTTTGGGGGAGCACAAACATTCAGTCCATTACAGTCAGTATGCTTCACAAAGAAAATGGAGAGTTAGTTAATCTGGCCCATCAGTTTCATGGAGGTCATTTTAAAAAGCTTCTGCTTGAATTCAGAAAAGTAGTCATTGTTTTTCAAAAAAAAAAACAATAAAAAATACATGCTAGTCTACCACTTAGCCAAATCCACACGCAACGTAATTGAATCAATTGTGAAATCACATGCTATCCTAACTTAAGACCTGGCAGAACAAAACTGAGCTCCTCTCACCCTCCGTGGGGCTGCCAGTTGACGAGCCTCATCCACGAAGGCCTCCCCACAGTGAGTCTCATGTCAAATTTTCAGAGCGTGGAAAGCAACTCTTCAGTCCTGGTTGCTGGCTGCTGGAATGCCATCTGTGTCCCCCGCCAGTCACACAGACACTGTCCTTAGCAGCCCCTTGGATTTTATGTCCAAACTTAGTATATCCAACTGCAGCAAGCAAGAATTTTAGTCCCGAGACTCAGGTGCACAAGAAATATATGCATTTTTAGAATCCCTTAAATCAAGTTAAATGTGACTCCAAGTCCCCCTTCCACTGAGTTGATGGGCAGTTGAATCATTATCATTACCGGGCACCTGCTCCGTCCTGATTTGTATCAGGGTTCCAGGTTCCTGCAGCCCACAGGCCACACTGTCCCAGCCCCTGTGGTTCCTTGGGGTCTAAAGACCCGGTTGTTTCTGTGCTTCGCTTGGGGCATGAGAATCATTGGTGAGCTGCAAGGTCCCACCTCTGGGGTCCAACCTCTCTAGCTAGGGACACTCTGGGGACATCCTGCCCTCTTTTCAGCGCACAGACAAGGAATGGCAAGCAGCCCCACCCTCACAAGACCTCTGACCAGTCGTAGGGGGAACTGTCTCCCGCATCACCTAGCTGCCTCCTCCAAAGGTACTCCTCCCACTCTAGGGCAGAATTTACCTTAAACAGGAGCAGCTGTGACCCCCCCTTGGCGCCAAGGGGTGGTAAAAACAATTTGTGGATTGACACTGAATGGAAATGAGTTCTGTTTTAATGTGGACAAGACAATTTTAAAGATTCAAAGCAGCTTTCATCAAGAATAGCCTGTCTTTTCTGGACAGTTATAAAAAGAGGAGGGATGGAAACTTCCCTACCATGGAGAACACGGAGCCTCTGCTGTTGGGCTCTCGAAGCATCTCCACATGCAGACAATTCACCTTGTTAACGAGCATCTCCAGGTCATACATTCCTTCCATCCCACCTCTAATTAAGCAAGTGCATTAAATTTTCAGTATCAGCAGTAAATGTCCCTCCAGCGCAAGAAATTTCTGTTATAGTTTTATACCTTTTCTACTATAGAAAAGAAATAACTCACATTTATGTGATTCCAGTGTTGGCTTTGAATAAACGAATATGAGAGCAAGTCAGAAAGGAATCCGAAGGAAGTATAGTGATGGGAAAGAAGGCTGGAACTCACAGCCCCTGGGAGCGGAAGGGTCGGTCCTGGTCGGCGAACCACTTCCGTTAGGGAGCTCATTATTTCAGAAGACAGTCCATGCCATTAGGACAACCCTCTGCAGCAACACTGGCGAGTAAAATGTTCTGCAACGATGGAATGATTCTATAATACAGAGTTTGCTGTTATAGTGTGCTTGCTACTGGGTGCTTAAAATATGGCTAGGGTAACCAAGAAACTGAATTTTAAATTTACTTAACTTTAGTTAATTTAATTTGAATTTAAATAGTTGTATGTGGCTAGGGGCTCCCATGTTGGACAGCACATCTCTGCGGTCTTTTTCTCTTTTAATCTATGATTTGTACCTCATCTACTTTCGTAAAAGTTCTAAAACGGATTACCACAAGCGTAGCGTGAAATGGCAAAATTGAAAAAAATTTAATAATAAAAGAAGAATGTAATTCTGTAAAAGAGGGCAGAAAAATAGTGTTCCCAGACACATGGAATGAGTTAGTCACTGCCTTTGAAAATTAAATTTATTTGTAAATTGCTGGAAAGTAAGGCAAAAATGGAAAGTCACACAGGAGGCAAGGTTGAAATGTGTAGTTAACAAGTGTTTGGCTGCCAGCAACCCTTATTTTTGGGGGGACGGTTGCCCTGTCTCTGAAGCCCCCAGCCCTCACCCACTGCATCTACTTGGTTATGGCAGAGCCACTGGGGGTGACTCTACCTCTGGCACCTACTGGCCAATCACAGTTGTCCTCTTGAGAGACTGGACTTGGGACACAGGAGAGTGTGATCTCTCCCTAGGCCAATGGACGCAGGTGTGAAACTTGGGGTCTGTGGAGCTGAGGGACAGAAGACGGTGGTCTGGCACCAAGACAGGAGAACGCAGTGTGGTGAGGGTGGCCACATGCCCTAACTTCTCCAGGCTTCCTCTGCTGTAAAATGGGAGTGATTTTAGTTCAGATTTCTCAGAGTTGTTGTACAAATAAACGCAAGGACATAATAAGTGCTTCACAAATATTATTATTAATTATAATAATATTAGGGTCAGAATCTCGACAGCACTCAAGTCACTGGACTGTGTCATTGCCAAAGTCTTAACAATTACCAGCCCTTGAGCTCCATGAGACACACTCACTCCTCCCCATACTCTTAAAATAACATTCTGTTTTGCTTCAGTGAATTCGGATTGGGTTTCTAGTAACTGTATCAAGCAGAGTGTCAACTTGTATGCCATCTTTTGGAATGCTACCTTGTCTTCTTCCCTGTGCAGATGGCCAGGCCGACCTAACCTTCCTCAGACTCTTACCACAGGCAGGGGCACGGATAGGAGAGCTCAGACAGACACAGCTTTAAAGTTCTGATTTTTAGTGGACATGGGCCATAGTTCTGGCTGCCCAGCACCCACACCATTTTATTTGGGAATAAACCTTCCAGAATACCCATCTTGGAGGGAGATAGGGTCCCACTTCCTACTACAGGAGCTGGAAGTTGCCAAATGATGCTTTTCTCCACCCCTTGGCAGATACAGCGTGGACACATGACCTGGGCTGAGCGAATTGAATGCTTGTGATGGGGACTCTGGAAGGAGTGACACAGATGTGACTTGTAGTTGTCATGGTGACGGGGATGCTGACATCCAGAGCCCTGCTCTGGAGGGGGCAGCACTGATGCCAGTGTGCTGACCTGACTGCTCCTGAGACCTGACCCTCACTGGCTCCCCTACTGCCCAGCTTCCCATTTTCCAAGCCTAGTTCTGCAAATTTCCTGTGCAATCTGTGAGCTACCCAATATGTTGCCAATGAACTCCTCCTCTGCATAAGCTGGCCAGGAGGGGGCCTTTGGCTTGTAACCAAGAACCTTGCTTTTCCCTTTTACCCCTTTGAGAAATTAAGTGACCAAAAATAAACACAGCTTTCTCCCTGGGCTCTTGCTGCATCACCTTCAACGAATATTCCTGCTCCAGCCCCCAAAATGGGCACGTTTCTATCAACTCGTGCACAATCCTGTGGTGCTTGGACTGCCGCTTGGCCACACTCGGCCTGATTCTTGTACCACGGCACAGCATGTGATGGAAGAGGTCAGAACGACTGAGCAGGTACAAGACGTGCTGCATTGCTTCCAAAGTTACCATTATCAGGTTTGAGGCTGATGTCGTATTCTGGAGAGAGGAAAGTAAGCTGTCTTCAGAATGACTGAATTTATACACAAGTCAAATGTTCACCTTTGGGCTTCCCTGGTGGCGCAGTGGTTGAGAGTCCGCCTGCCGATGCAGGGGACGCGGGCTCGTGCCCCGGTCCGGGAGGATCCCACATGCCGCGGAGCGGCTGGGCCCGTGAGCCATGGCCGCTGAACCTGTGCGTCCGGAGCCTGTGCTCCGCAACGGGAGAGGCCACGACAGTGAGAGGCCCGCGCACCGCAAAAAAAATAAAAATTAAAAATGTTCATCTTTTATTTTGAATGGATGTGCCAGAACACCTCTAATAACGATCTTATCCTTTAGATTAATAAATTAGTATTCTCTCTTGATGAAGTAGTGTTTATAGTTTCACCTCCTAACATAGAGTTCTTCCCAGAAACTTGTTGTTCAATAGTCTATCCACATGTGTTCGTCTCTGAGTTCTGTGTAGACAGGAGCATATGTACCCAGAGCCTAGTGCTAATTCTCAATGAACACTAGATAATAAATGTTTGTTGAACAAATGAGTAAGGAGCTAATAATTCATGAGTGAAGGCACAAGTAGCATGCAGGAGAAGCATGAGGAACCAGCCATTTCTGTTTGCCCTGGAAGGACAGACATTCCGTGAGCTTGGTAATGGAGGAGGAAAGAGCACAGCTGATGATCCAGAACATCTACTCATTACAGAAATATGAGGCTGTTTTGGTCTGTTTGGTTTTCATCGTGAGGAGAATTGACAATTAAATCCTTCTGTGACGGTAACAAGCACACCCGGTGGGAGACTTGGGCTCAAGCTGTAGGACAGTCATTGATGGGGCAGGGTGCGATCACGTGTGGTGTGAAGCTGGCACGACCCTCCACAGTGAGGAGCTCGCCTCTGTCATGGGAGGGGTGCCACTGAGCTCCCCCTCTTCACTCGTCCAGCTCAGCTCCCCAGGAGCCCCCGGAACAGCTGACTCTTCTGTCCTGGCTCAGATTCACTTGGATGACTTGGCTGATCACTTAGGACCCACATTTCTGATTTTCCCCCATTCTTTAATCCAAAACAAAGAAGGAAAAGAGCCATTTCGGACACCATTTGTCATCTCTATAAATGAAACTACATTTCTGTTTTTTTCTGCTTTGGCCACATCAGGGGAATGCAGCTGGACAGATTTCCACCAATTCGGGATTGCCTAACTCAAAATATTGACTAACTGGTCTTTGGAAAATTTAATTTGGGGACTCTGAAGCCTCCTCCTTCGAGAGAGGGAGTTGGCCTCCAGGGTAGCAGACCTGAGGTATAGGAGGCCAATGACTACTGACAGGGAGAGACGTGCCTTCAATACTAAGATGAATGAAGACCACACAGGCAGACTCTCTGGATGGCAGGTGCTACATGGAGTGGCGCTGCTGTTCTAGCTCAGCGCCTCTGGGACAAATACAAATCTCCCGGGGATCATGATCCAGGATGTGGGTGGGGCCTCAAATTCTGCCTTTCTGACCAGCCCTCAGGTGGCGTCAGTGCTGGCGGTCCTCAGACCCCCATCTGGAGCAGGAGGCTCAGGCTCCACAGGGAACAGCACGGCCATTGCTTACACAGCAGCGGTTGACAGTTTCCAGAGCGACTTCTGTTATGGCAGATACACTCAATAAAGGAAAAAGGAAACCTAGCATGCAGAAGAAGACATTCTTTTAAACATTTCCATTCCTGTTCCCCTAAAGCAGTGGCTCTCAGCTCGAGCTGCAATTAGAATCACTTGGGGAGCTTTAAGTATCCCAGGGCCTAGGCCTCACCTCAGACCAGTGGCATCAGCATTTTGCAGGGTAAGACCCAGGTGTCCAGATGTTTTCAAGCTCCCCAGGTGATTCCATTTGGCAGCTGGAGCTGAGACTAGCTGCCCAAAGAGAGCCTTTGCCCAGGAGTCATTGGTATGAACTGCCAGCCCTGCCTCTTGCTGCTTCTTCTACTTCTTGGAATGGTGCCTCCCGTGCTTGGAAGAGTGCTATCGTCCACCTGCCTGTGGAGCCTGTTCCCCACCCCAAATTTGGGCATAGAGATCATGGCCTGTTTGCCATGGAGAGTCCATCTTTCTGGCCTCCAGGCCTACCTGTGCTGTAGGTGCTGACACCACTCTGCTGTCTGCTTGGGGTATGGCTCCCAGAGTCTGTTTTACACAAATACCACGGGGATGCTCATAGATGCTATTTAAAATGGAAAATACATGTATTTTTTAAAATTACAGTAGTTTGCGTTAAATAAAGTCAACCAGATTTATTTACTCTAGGACTTCTCCTATCCTTCACTATTTAATTGGCCAATGTGCTCATCCCTTATAGGAAGACTCTAGAGGCACAATTTTCCCAATTAATTTGACCACGAAAACTTTTTTAAAGAACGAAACAGGTTTTGGAACATACTGCTCCAGGGTATGATTTAAATTTAAAATTTTCCTGGATACATTTCCTAATATTTTCAATATTGTTATCATGCATGTATTTTAGTCAACTGACTAGTGTTTTACAGGTAACCACCTAACGCTCTGGGCTATATCGAGTACTAGGAAATATGAATTTGGTATCTGTTTCACATGAAACAATTAGAGAATAACTGTGCTTAACTGAGTTGTATTGTTAAACTACAATAAAATGTAATTCAATTTAAAAAATAAAGGAATAATAAAAGAGTGCAGCTTAAGGCAAGGAGGCCTTCGTGGAAGAAGTGGTACCTTCCTTGAAGACCTTGAATGAGTCGGATTTAGACAGATATGAAGAGAACAGAAGGAAAGGCATTTACAGTGGAGGGAACAGCATAAGACAAAACCTAAGAGCAGGCATGAGTGGGGTGGGATGTGATACAGGGAGTAGGGTATGGGTGTGAAGGACAGCAAGTGGACAGGCCTGCATATGCTACTGATGGGAATACTGAGGGTATGCAAATAAAAACACTTGCTCGTAAGGTGATAACCAGTTTTCCCAATGAGACAATTTTTTTAAAAAATTACTCGCCAACCTGAATGTATAAACTTGCAAGGATATAGATGAACTAGCCAGTGTCTTCCTGCAGTGTTTGTTGATGTGGTACCCTACTGACGCAGGGCGAGTTCTCTGGAAGCAGATGCTGAGAGGGAGTTTGGGTTGCACAAGGTTTAATAGAGATCAACACCCGTGAAAGGACGAGGGAGGAAGCAGGATTGGGCAGAGGAAGACGTGTAACTGAGCTACAGGCATGACAGTGCTTCCGCCAGCCCTGCAGGGAGCTCGGGAGCCAAGGGTGCCGACCAGAGACATCCTAAGTGATGCCCCAGGGCCAGGTCCTTGTGTCTCTACCTCGTTTGGTCCCAGGACAGGGGCTGCCCCCAAGAGCGAGACCTTGGGCTGGGGAGCTGTCTGCAGCTCAATGGTGCTGATGGTGAGGCAGCAAGTTCTTCCCCAAAGACCATCTAGGCAGCGCGTCTTTGTGTCTCACAGACATACATACAAACACTGCTTTTCTCCATTCTCACTTCTTATAACCCAGTTCTTGAAACACTTCTTATGTATCTTCATATGCATCATCATCATCACTTACAGCTATATTTTGAGTTATGCATCACAATTTTCCAGAGCACACCATCTTTACAGTCATCTAAGATGCTGGACATACAGTGTGACTTAAATCTGTGTGCAAAGTTGTCACTAAACATTTTAACCAAGCTGCAATTTACCAGTTCCATCCCATTAGGTCAGTTGTTTTTTTTTTTAACCTTCTTCTTGTGGTTACATACTCATGATCTCCACAAAGTAAACTCGTCCTGTATTTTTCTAAGTAATCTTTAAAAAATAAATCACTTTAAAATCTTAAAAGTGAGGTCGTACTCCTGGAAGTAATTACTAAACCATGTTAAGTTTCTTTGCTTCCTTTTAAAAAAATGATTCTAACAGGTAGCCTCAATAAACATCCCAAACTTTCACCGATGTTAGTCTAATCCTATGTCCTCTCAGTAGTGATTTTAGTTCCAAATAAAGTAGTTCAGAAAACACCCAAATTTTGGTGCTCTTTACAAAGACATCAAACTTTGTAAAGACTTAAATATAGAGTGACTTTTCTTTTTCTGAAGGATGCTATTGGGGAAGAAATCTTAACTAGTATTTTGGGCATAAATGGTAAGTTTGTCCAGCTGACGTGAGAGCAGGTCACTGAAACTTTGAAGACCAAGGAGAGAAGTTAGATGTGTCAACTGAAAAAATGCACAACCTAAAAGTTGAGCATTATGTTTTACTCGGTGGTCTTTCTGAGGACCTCAAGCCAGGAAGACAGCCTGTCAGATCGCTCTGAGGGAAGAGGTAAGGGAGAAGCCCGGAAATATAGGGGCTTTTGCCTCAAAGACCAGGTAGTCAGAACATCAAAAGATTAATTAATAAAAAGAAAACCAGATATCTCAAGTTAATGATTTAGCGCTTTTCTATGTATGGGAAGATGCAACATGAGGACCTACTGTATAGCACAGGGAACTCTACTCAATACTCTGTAATGGCCTATATGGGAAAAGAATCTAAAAAAGAGTGGATATATATATATATGTATAACTGATTCACTTTGATGTACACCTGAAACTAACACAACATAGTAAAGCAAATATACTCCAATAAAAATTAAAAAATAAAAAAGATGCAAGAGTCTGGGCTCATTGAAATCATTCCTTTGCTATGTACCATAGCTATCTAGGGCCAGCATCCTGTGCTTTCTCATCCTGAGTCCCCTCAGGGCTCACTGTTGGGGGTGGCTGCAGTGGCTGAGGATTGCAACGTCCCTCATTTACTGATATGGCAGGTAACAGTTTTCATTCACAGATGGGATAGCATCTGGGTATGGAGCATGGAAGTGGCCTGATTCACATCATCTCAGGAAACTCTGTACAGCTAAAGAAATTTTCAAGATGTGTTTGGGGAAATATCTTGGAAACAAGAAAATAATCTCATAACTGTTATAATCAGAAGCTAAATAGTGTGGACTGTAGGGATGGCACCGGAAGTGGAGGGAGAGGTGGGGAGAAGTGAGTGGAAAAGCATTTCTAAAGAAGAATTAGTAACCTTGGAGGCAGCTGGATATTGGGCCAGTAGGAAAGTGAAGGGTCAAACATGGCCTTAAGAACTTGAAAAGAATCCTTTAAATACAGTCCGCCCTCTGTATCTATGGGTTCCGCGTAGATGAATTCAACCAATCATGGATCAAAATGTGCAGATGTCAGACTCTCCCGCGGATACAGAAGGCCAACAGTACTACACCATCTTATATAAGGGACTTGAGCATCTGTGGATTTTGTTATCCACAAGAGGTACTGGAACCAACCCCTCACGGATGCTGAGGGAAAACTATATATAATTGGTGTATCCCTGAGGAATGGTTTTATAACCATCGTATAACTACAGATTCTGGTTGATAGACTTCTAGAAAAAGTTTTAAGCCACAGCAGGACACAGCGCCTACCTTCATGTTCCCTGTCCACCTGTTCCAACAATTGCTTTTTGTCAAAAAACTAAAGCCAGATTTTTTTCCTCTATTGTCGGCACTGACCACTCACTATGATGGAATCACGATTAGCCAAAGCTGCATTCCAACCTCCGAGTTTGCAGGGACCACAGACTTATCAGATGCCTCCCACTTTAGTACTTCCCTGGGCCAAGTTATTGCCTTTGATCCTGCTACCACTGTGATGAAAGTTTTTACTTGGGAAACACAAGGACTGCCCTTTTTTATTACTTTGATCTTTGCACTGGTAATCACGAGTATTGGTTATCATGGTAAACATGGTAGACGGTCTATAGAAATGTAAGTATTGATTGGCTGGTTAGTTGGTTGGTTGTGTAAAAATCAGTAAACAGAAACCTCAATTAAAATAGAGCCAAGAGGCCAGAACGGGGAGCTCTCACCCCCTACCACCATAGCAGAGCTCAAAAGGAAGAAGAGAGACCTCCTCTTCTTGCCCGGCAAAAGCTCAGCCAATGAGAGACTGTCAAAGGAAGAAGAAAGACCTCCTCTTCTTGCCTGGCAAAAGCTCAGCCAATGAGAACCTGTCACACTCAGCCAATGAAAAACCACTATACTTTGAACTGTCAGTTCCTCTAATGGGCTCTTTGTTTACTGTAAACCCCACTGCCCTCCCCCGCCCCTTCCTTTCCCCTTCTTTCAAAGAGCTCTCCTCTCTTTGCTGTGTGGGGACTAACATGTGGTTCATCGTGGTTGCAGCCCTCAATTGCAATTCTTTGCTGACCCCAAATAAACTCATTTTTGTTGGAGAAATAACAGTCTGTCTGTTTTAGGTCAACAGTTGGTTGAAGCTCCACATAGAAATCTAGACTGCCTCCGAGCTGCTCCCGAGTGTCTACCCAGGGCTCCTCTAACTTCAATGTGCACACAGATCACCTGAGGATCTTATTAACTGCAGATTCTGATCCAGTAGGGCTGAGGCGGGGCCTGAGAGTCTTCAGTTCTAACAAGCTCCCATGATGACCAACCACGTTTATGTAGGAAGGCGGCCGTGAGACCCTGTGGACTGACCTCTCCTGGGAACATGTACACACATATCGTAGATCAGTGAGGCATCCACTGTGGATTCAGAAAAGCCAGGAAGCTCAAGGCAACAGGGCTTCAGGGCAAGTAGGAACATCTGTAAACCTCACCAGACAAGTCCTAATGGCTAGGGTGTTGGATACTATGCTGACAGCAAGATGCTAGGACTTGGAGAAGCCTGCGGAGCTTTTGTCAGTCAGCTGCTTCTCAGAGGAGGCTGCGGAGGAGGGGCACACATTTCGGCAAGAATGAGGACTATTTTATCTATTTTATTATGGAGAACTCCCTAATTATGCAGTTAGAGAATCATGTGTGGCACATTCCGGAGCCTACACAGCTCTCACAAGGATTCCACTGTTAATTTTAAGAAGAGAAACAGCGATGCAACTTTCTCAACTCCCACACCATTCACACATTGAATTTGTGTGCCAACTCAAAGCATACCCACTGGAAATGAAAACAGAGTTAAAGCCAGCCCTTAAACTGAAGCTTGTCAAGCTACAGAGCTACACAGGGGGAGGACTCGGTTTTCTTTCTCCCATTTCAGAACAGATTTTTCTCTCCGCCGTTTCTTAAATTTACATCAGACTTATATTTGTTAACTCGAAAATGCCAGAGCCCAAGTAGCCTAACACAGGGCCCTTCACACAGTAGGCACTTGATCCACGTTTGTTTATTGCCTGACTGGTCTTTTGTACACTTCACAATTGACCTAAGGAAATAACCTCCAATAAGAGCCCCTTGTGAACAAACCCACATACTCACACTCTGGATGCTGCCCAAGCAACTCAGTCAATGATGGCCCCTCCCCATGGAAATAGGAGTGGGCAGCACGGACGAAGCTCTTAGGTTACAAGAGACTGTACAGCAGTGAGACAGCAAATCTGGACCTGATCGCTGGCCGCTCCAGCCAGCTTTGTCCCGGGGGAGCAGCAAACTCTACAGAGCAAGGGCTTTCAAAGTCTCTTGACTGTGACTCTTAGTAAGAAAAATATTTTACATCACATCCCAGCGTGCACACACAGGCACACACACAACGCAAACCAGAGCTTTATGAAATCATTGTCACCCCGGCTATTATAAAACGTGCCCTGTTTTCGAGTGATGGTCTCTTCTAATGCATCATTCAGACAGCTCCTCACATATTTTCCTACATGGTTCTTTAACAACAGCAACAAAACTACATGGCAGCATTTTTCTGATCTCACAATTTTTAAAGTACTATTTTAATCATTCCTTTTTCCTTCATCATTCCCACTCAGTGCATTGCTCCTACGGTTCTTCTCCCTATCAGTGGATTTTATTCTCCTCTTTTAAAACCTAGGGAAGCAATTAGCACAATGATGAGTAGCATAGAGTCTGGAGCCAGGCTCACCTCCACTACTGTGTGGCCTGGCCTGGGGCAAGTTACTTAACCTCTCTGTGTCTCATCTGTAAAATGATGATAATAACAAGGCTATCTCATAAAGCTGTTTCAAGGATTTAATGGGTTGATACAGAAAAAGCACTTAGATTATTGCAGAGCACAGATTAAGGCACCTGCTACCACACCGGCTATTACTGCTCAAATCCTCTCCTCTGGGAAGAGACACCCACTGTGAACAGCCTATGCTTGACCTTCTCAGCACCTATACACTGAACCTAGACAGTGTCCTTCCACATCTGTGGGCACCGTCACGCTACACTTACCCTGCATTTTTCCAACCTTTGGAGTTAACGTTTTAAGCATGAAAATTTTTTTTTAACATTTCTAAAATGTATTATTTAACTTAAATGGTTTCAGAAGATACTAAATTTACTTGAGGCTTTACTTGATTACAAGTGGCCATCATTAAAAACATCAATTATCACACAAGGCTGGATCACTGAGATACCTTCTGAGCCCATGACAAGTTTCCTCTAGCCAGATGTTCCCATCTTCCATTTGCTCCAAAATGCTGCTCCGAGGCTGGCAGCCCAGAGAAGCATGTTTGTTAAAAGAATGAACAAAATCGTAAGAATAAATAGGTTATGTCTGAAGACCTCCTTAATAAGTAAAAGGCATGTGCTTTGGTGCAAGTGTTCAGGGACATTTATTCTGGCTTATCTGGGGACACTAGTTTTCAACTATGTTCTAGATAATTGCCGCTACCCGAAAAGGGCATCTCGATTAGTGAGGTGTTGTTAGACACTGTTCTGGTGGTATTTCATGAGTGAGTGTAGCCTCTTCCCAACCGGATTCTAAGCAGAGCTCAGAGACTATGGTTTTTATTTCATTCATTCATTCATTCATTCACTCATTCTTTCAACCAAAAAGTGCCAAATTGTCAGGCATTATGCTAGGTGATGGAAAATAATAACAAGCATGTACATGGGACTTTATAGTTGTCAAAGTGCTTTTGGGTAAATTACCTCATTTATCCCTCTAAATAGCTCCATGAAACAAAGTGATCTTATTTCCATCTTATAGGCAAAAAGAAAAATAAAAGGAAATAATGCAAAGAAAAAGTAAAGGGGTAAGAAGTATTGATTAACTGACCAAAGGTTCTGAACATCCCATCCAAGCTGGTGCTGGCAGAAAAACGACACACCCAAGGGGCATGGACCTTGATCCCTGAACTTATTTGCTGCTTTGCCCAGCCCAGCACTGCATGCAAAGAGTCACTATATAAACACTTTGGAGGAAGATAATTTTGATGTTGATAAGATTTCAGGTTATGTCGGGGAAGGGAAAAAGGATGCTAATGAATTCCAGGAGCCAGAAAAAAGGAGGAGATTAACAATACTGGTCCAAATATATGTGTGTGTGTATAGGGGTGCTGGGGAGGACAGGCAAGACTTAAAGGAAAGTAATGAGGGTGAGGTTGATTTCAGTCTGGGGGGAAGGACAGCCCATCACAAAGGACGTGGGGCCCAATGAAGACATTAGAGCACAGAGACTCTAATGAAGTCCAAGGACCCTTTCCAGGATGTTACAAACTGGACTCAGGAAAAAGGAAACACTCTTCGTGCTTTCACCAAAAACTTGCAGCCAGCAAAGTGGTTCCAGATTTCTGGCAGCCTTTTAAATTAGCTTCAGTCCCAAATTCAAAGAAGAAACTGCCCTAGCTTCCTTCGTTTCTCAAAATTTCCCTTTTCTGTTGCACGAGGCAGCTGAAGATACTCCTCACTGATGAGCTTGTGGCTGTTCAAAGACTGTGGCTTCACAGATGAATCAATGAGCCAAGTATTTATTGGAGATCAGCCTCGGGCTCACCATGGTGAGGCAGGCTGTGATAAGAACAGATGGACAGTATCGCGGACAGCAGGCTGCCCGGCATCAAGCACTGTGTGCTAATTTGCAGCACTGCGCTTGTGATATACCCTTGTGGGTATATGTACTCAGCAAAAGAGGTTATAAGCGAGTGGGAAGTAGCATCAGATAGGTGGTGCGGGACCATATCACAAAAAGCCTAAAGAGGAAGGAGGTTAAGTCAGAAGCTTTAACTAAAGTCTGGTGGCACAGTAAGTATCCAAATCTGTTGAATATACCCATGCATGAATGATTTAAAATGAGCGTATTGTCCCAGACCCAGGACACAGTCATCTCCTCTAAAGCACTGGGTCCTGGGTGTCAAACTGTGTCAAAACACTTGTGTGATATTCACAGTTTTGTAGAATTATTCTGAGAGTAGAGAAGGACAGAGGGCTACACTTTTCCTGAAGACAGTGACTTTTGACTACCTGAATCTATGATCACTTGGATACAGAGGAAAAGCTGAAAGAGAAGAGTACTTGGCACATAGTGGGCACAGCCTTCTAATTGCTGAATAACAGAGAGATGATGAGTGAAAGAGAAAAGAAGTCACTGCTACCACCAAATTCTCCTTCGGCTCAAGAGTAGCCCCAGGAGAGCAGCCACAGGGACCGTGTGGCCTGAGAAAGGAGGTTCGCCATCACCCATGCTGCATCCCTGCTCAACAGCCACTTCCGCAAAGGATGGTTATGTCGGGGAAGTCATGGTTATGACTCTTTTAACATTTTTATTGGAGTATAATTGCTTTACAATAGTGTGTTAGTTTCTGCTGTATAACAAATTGAATCAGCTATACGTATACATATATCCCCATATCCCCTCCCTCTTGCATCTCTTTCCCACCCTCCCTATCCCACCCCTCTAGGTGGTCACAAAGCACCGAGCTGATCTCCCTGTGCTATGCGACTGCTTCCCACTAGCTATCTATTTTACATTTGGTAGTGTATATATGTCCATGCCACTCTCTCACTTCGTCTCAGCTTACCCTTCCCCCTCCCCGTGTCAAGTCCATTCTCTATGTCTGCATCTTTATTCCTGTCCTGCCCCTAAGTTCTTCAGAACCACTTTTGTTTTTTGTTTTTTGTTTTTAGATTCCATATATATGTGTTAGCATACGGTATTTTTCTCTTTCTTACTTCACTCTGTAGGACAGACTCTAGGTCCATCCACCTCACTACAAATAACTCAATTTCGTTTCTTTTTATGGCTCAGTAATATTCTATTGTATATATGTGCCACATCTTCTTTATCCATTCATCTGTCGATGGACCCTTAGGTTGCTTCCATGTCCTGGCTATTGTAAATAGTGCTGCAATGAACATTGTAGTACATGACTCTTCTTAAATTATGGTTTTCTCAGGGTATATACCCAGTAGTGGGATTGCTGGGTCATATGGGTAGTTCTATTTTTAGTTTTTTGAGGAACTTCCAT
>NC_041223.1:49049595-49089835 GCF_002837175.3 Physeter macrocephalus
GGAGTGTTCCCTTTTCTCCACACCCTCTCCAGCATTTATTGTTTGTAGATTTTTTGATGATGGCCATTCTGACTGGTGTGAGGTGATACCTCATGGTAGTTTTGATTTGCATTTCTCTAATGATTAGTGATGTTGAGCATCCTTTCATGTGTTTGTGGGCAATCTGTATATCTTCTTTGGAGAAATGTCTGTTTAGGTCTTCTGCCCATTTTTGGATTGCGGACCACCGAGTCTTAAGTGCCATGATTCGTTGTGCCTTCCTGACCCCACAATCCTTTCAAATATATCTTGCTTATCTTGATAGTGTCAAAGACATAGAATGTGTAGAAAACTGTATACTGAGGAGTAAATTAGATGGCTTCTGAATCTTAAACAGGAGAGTCTTGCAGAGGAATTGTGTACTGGTCCACAGAGGATGCCTCCAAAGAGCCTTCAGCAGAGGAGATCTCATCAGAAGCCTCCTGGGATAGAAGAGCTGTGGGCTCCTCGTAGTTCTCTCCTATCACTCCTCCTACCTTCTATCTGTACACAAATCACGGCACATTTGTCTGACTCAGATCAGTCCTAGGGCAACTGCCACTTTGCTTTCTAGACCAACCTTAATAATTTGAACATGATAACAAGAGAAAACCTATTAGGCCAAGGTCATTGTCTTAATGAACAAGGAATCTGTGATGAGTACCAGCAGGGGGCGTCATCCTTGAGGGATGGGGTGAGTGGAGCTCACAGCACACAGTGGGTAGAGGGATTCCTGCCCTAGTTCCCTTAAATTTCTTTCCCTTAAATTTGCCTGAACCACTCTTAGAGCAATTAAGAACAGTGAGACATTTCTTCAACATTCCTTCTCTTTCCCACAATATGAGACCCAAGCAGTAAGAAGCTGGGCCCTTCCATAAAGGTCCTATGCTCTTGTGTTTTCCTTATGCTGCTTGACTGAACTATCATTTAACACTGCTGCAAGCCTGGGGCTTCTCTGGATGCCACACTTCTTAGCTTTATCAGTTGATTTGCATTTCATTTGGTCAATAAAAAGAAAGGAGTTAGCAGTAGAGACTTTTAGGTATACACACTGAGTTCTAATCCAAAACCCATTACTCTGTCCAGGTTTCACTGACTTTGGTACCTAGGTAGGTATCCCAGAGATCATTGACCTCACAAGCCCACACTTCCTTAAAGTGAGTTCCTAGGGCTGGGATGAGGAAGAGGAAGGGCAGAAGCCAAGTTCTTCTGTTTTGCCTTTTGGAGGGCAGTAATCACCCCACCATTTGGAAATTCACCACCCAGACACATGATGCTAAAAGCTCCTGCAAGGAGGGTGGTGGTCCTTTGACCGTTTCATGAGGAATTAAAATCTATGCCTTGTCCTGTAGCTGTGTCCCTCAACCTAGGATATTTACTCTGCGTATCAAATATCTTGCCTCTCAAGATGAGAGATCCTGTTTAAAGACCAATTGGAAGGCTGAGACTTTTTCTATGAGAGCCACTTCTGGACTCTGCCCTCTTCTACATTCAGGAAGGATCATCTCAGCTCATACCTGATGAACAAACAGTAAGAGCAGTAGGTCTCTACTCTTGGAGGCAATTATCCACCACCATCATCATCGGTAATCTTTTATCACTTTAGACGTTAGTAGAGTCAACTGTTTTTATAAGTGCTTCGGCGGCAAGTACCTGTGCAAAACAGGATGTGGTTAGACAGTCAAAATTCATAGGTCTTAGCAGCCCTATGGGGCTAGATGGTACAGGGGGCCTGAAAACCCCTGCCAGATATGTGCAGCATTTACTGAGACTGTTGGAACATGTAGTTTAATTCAAATATGTTATATATATATATATATACACACACACACACACACACATACACTCACACACACACATATACTTATTTAATGCCTGCCACATACAGTGCTTGGTGCTATGGGAAGTAAAAATCAAGGCACAGTCCCTGCTGTGTAATGAGGGTGTAAGGTACAACAGACTGAAATAAGCCTTGTTTAAGCTCCTTTCTGGAAGGGGTATGATTTTCTGAGTTTCCCCCCTCTGGTCACTGAATAGATTTGAACTATTAGGTAAGGTCTACTCCATCCAGACAACCATCTAAAGTGACACCTGAGAGGGCTCTTTGATCAAGGACTTTAAGGACATACCAAAAGCATTTGTTGGGAAAAGACTGGACCAAGACACCGGACTAAGAGCTAGATGCATGTTACTACAGAATGGCATCTCTACACACACAGCTTCAGATGATATTGTGCATTGGGATTCAAGACGTAATTCCATTTGGGAACTAGTGAGAACGAGTTTGTTGCCAACTGGTTTGAGTTCCGACGTGTTCGGGCTCCTCTTCTCCTGGGCTGCCCTTCCTCTGTTGGTGGGTGCTGTTTTGGCCTCTCAGCAGGCTGAGTCGCTGCTCTGGGCCTCTCACATGTTAGGCACCAAGCTGGCTGCCAGCTGGATCTTCCCCTATCCCTGGGGGCTGGCTCTCTCACATCCTCTCTCTACCCTGAGGGCTGTCCTGGGTGTGTTCTCTGGCGCCAGATGTTCTCGGTGCCTTTTAGTAAAATGGTGGAAGGGACGTGTGTGATAGAAAGGGTGATTTGGGGACTGAGATAAAAATGCATCCCGCCTGGAGCAGAAACAGGACTCCTGACACTGCCTGCGTGGCTCTTAACTGTCCGGTGGCTGGTTTTCCAGCTTGGTCTTTGACACCAGCTATCTTGTAGGCTGGGTAGGGGTGGAGGCATGAAAGGCTTTACATAGAAAATCACAATCACAGGGGTGCAGAAAAGTAGACACTTTGATTTTACCTCACTCCATCCCCTTTCGATTCTCCTCATGGCTCCGTAATAGGAAGGCAATCTAAATGCTATACATGTGTATCCATGGCATTATTTCCTTTAAGGTACGAAAATATATTCAGTACTTTTCATGAACTGTACTTGTTGTTCACCGATATGAAAAGCTGGTTTTTCACCACCACCTTCCTTGCGTGGTTTTTGTTCTTGGACCTCCGAGTCCGTGGACCTGCGCTTCCCCAGTCCACAGCCTCTGTCATAACTGCCCATCTCCTACAAGACTGTGGGCTCTGAGAGGGCAGGCCTTAAGTCTGAGGTAGTCACTAGTTATCCCTGCATCTAGCACTCTGCCTAGCACAATAGGAGGGCTCAATAATTATTTACTGATTAATGAATGCAAAAACAAGTCATTAGCTCTCAGTCCAGTCCCAGGGTAGGGGAATCATGCCTACCCACCCCCATCCTTTACCTCATGATACCTCAATGTAACATCCTAAATCCCAGTGGAAAACCATCAAAGTTGCCAGAAAGGCAATAGAACCATCAAAAGCACATAAAATTCATCATAAAAATTATGAAACATCTGCCACAGTTCTATTCTTTTTTTAATTTTTTTTTCATAGAAGTAGAAAATGAGAGTAAATAAACATCATGAGCACCATACAATGGCCATGATTGGAACCACCACAGCCACGGATCCAGTACCTACCCCCTCTGCGGCACCATCGTTTCCCTTGCACCCTGTCCATGCATGGGTCCTAGCATGTTGTGGTGTCAACAGCACAGAACTGGGTTCAAGTCCTGGTCCTGCCACTTGCTAACTGGTGGGTGACTTATTATGTGCTCCCAGAATTCATATGTTGAAGTCCTAACTCCCCCAGTACTTCAGAATGTGACCTTATTTGGAAACAGGCCTGTTGGCAGATGTAATTAGTTAAGTTAAAATGAGATCATGCTGCAGTGGGCTCCTAATCCAATATGACTGGTGTCCTTACAAAAAGGGGAAATTTGGACACAGAGACACACAGAGGGAGAATGCCATGTGAAGACATGCACAGGCCCAGCTTGGTAACAAGCTAGGAGAGAGGCCTGGAGCAGATCTTTCCCTGGTGTCTTCAGAGGGAGCGTGGCCCTGCTGACAACTTTGTTCAGAATTCTGGCCTCCAGAACTGTGAGACAACATATTTCTGTTGTTTAAGCCGCCTAGTTTGTAGTACTTTGTTATGGCAGCCATGGGAAAATTAATACAGTGGCCTTTGGCAAATTAATCTCTTTATGCCTCCGTTTCATTTTTAAAAAAAGAGATTAGTAATGGTCCCTATCTCAAGGAAGTTCAATCCGTGGTTGGTTGCATTCCAGAACGTGGAACCCTCAAATATGGAGGCCTGACTGTACTTTCTTTCACTAGACACTAATTTTGCACCTTCCTCATGCTAGGAGCAGAGGTAAGGATCTCACAGGGCCAGGTGTGACCTTTCAGGGAAGAATGTTTTATATTATTTTATTGTTTCTGATATTGAACCATTAAAAGAAAAATGATCCTAGATTTTCATCAGTTTCTGCTCCACATTTCTAACTTTCTCATCATTTACACAACCCCGGAAACTCAGAAGAATAGGAGAACTATAAGAGAATCTATGAATGAAGGATTGAAACAGCTAATGGGGGAGGGAGTGAGGACAAAGAAAATCAAGGAACGATTACTCTCTTTTCATTTTAAACAAAGGATTCTTTCCTTAACAAAGATCCTCTTATGCTTTAGGCCATTAGTGAAGCTTAATTAAAATGTGTGTGGGTTGCACAGTTTATTCAGGAATGAAGTGTGAATATCTCTACTCTCTTGGCCAAAATGACCACCAGGAAATTCATCCAATCAATCATCCAACAAGTATTTATTGAGCACTTACTATGTGTTAGGTGCTATTTTAGGCATTGTGGATATGGTAATGGATAAAACTTTAAAAAATCTATTTCTTCCTGGAATTCATATTCTGGTGAGAGAAAAAGACAACCAGCACAATAAGCACGTAAAATATATAATATAAATATATGTCAGATAGTCATAAATGTTACAGAGAAAATGAAATCGGGGATATAGTGGGGTGAAGCGTTTATATTGGGGGAGAAATTTTAGATAGGATGACCAGGAAGGCCTCATTGGGATGGTGGTACTTGACAGACCTGAAAGAGATGAGGGAGTGAGCTGTCAGATATCTGAGAGAAGAGCATTCTGGGCAGAAGGGACAGCAAGTGCAAAGGCCCCGAGGAACGAATCAGAGAACAGGAGGAAGGCCAGTGTGGCTGGAGTAGAATTCGAGAGGGTGAGAAGAGTGAGAGGAAGCTGAAGGGAGGGAGGGAGGAAACAGGGGCGAAGTCATAGAGGGCCTTGACGTCATAATAAGAATTTTGGGTTCCGCACTCCGAGCGCCACAGAAAAGATCTCTGGCTGCTGTGTAGTAGCTTCTCAACTGTGTCAGGGGCAAGAGGATGAAGGGAGACAAGTTAGAAGTTCTTGCAATGATTCAAACAAGAGGTGACGATGGCCTGGCCAGGATGGCAGTGGCAGCAGTGGTGACTCTGGATATATTTTGAAGGTAGGGTAAGCAGGATTCACTAAACGAGATGTGAAATATGAAATACAGAGAGGAGTTATGGATGATTCTAGGGTTTCTGCTCTGAGCAACTGAAAGAATAGAATTTTCATTCTTCTGAGATAGCAGGCTTGCAGGGAATCTCAGGAGTGTGATTCTAGATCCACAGGGTTCTAGACACATATTAGCCATGGTATTAGATTCCTATGGCTGCCTAACAAATTACCACAAACCTGGTGGCTTAAAATAACAAAACGTATTCTCTCGCAGTTCTACAGACCAGAAGTTCAAAATTAGTTTCAGTGGGTGAGATCAAGGTGTCAGCAGGGCCACAATAGGGCTTTAGGGAAAGAATCCATTCCTTGCCTCTTCCACCTCCTGGCGGCTGCTGGCATTCCTTGGCTTGTGGCTGCATCACTTCAGTCTCTGCTTCCATGGTCACATTGCCTTCTCCTCTTCTGTGTGTCAAATCTCCCTGTGCCTTCCTCTTGTAAGATTACAGGTGATTGCATTTAAGGCCCACCTAGATAAACAAGGATCATCTCCCCATTCCAGTATCTTTAACATAATCACATAATCATAAACTGCCCTTTGCCATTTAAGGTAACACACACAGGTGGCAGGGATTAGGACACGGATGTGTTTTGGAGGGCCATTATTCAGCCTACCACAGACATCCCAGTGGAGATGTTGCATGAGCAATCCCAGTATGAGACTGGATTTCAAGGAAGAGGTACAAGCTGGAGGTATAAATCTACAAGTCATCAGCATTTACTGTCCTGAGACTGGACCACCCAGGGAGTGCCTGTAGAAAAAGAGGATGTCCAAAACCCAGGCTTGGGCTCCTGCAGTGTCCAGAAGTGTAGGATATCAGGAGAAATCAGAAAAGGAAACTGAGAAAGCGCAGCTGGAGAGGCTGGGAAAACTGGGAGGCTTCTGAGAAAAACATCCAAAGAATGTTTCTGAAACAGCAGAGAGTGATCGACTACGTCCAATGCACTGATGAGTCCAGTAACACGAGATCTGAGAGCACTGGGTTTGGCAACGTGGAGGTCACTATCGATCTCAACAAGGGCAGTTTGAATGCAGAGGTGGGGACAAAAGTCTGATGGGAGAGGTCTCGGGAGAGAATGGAGGAAGCACTGACAACTTTGCAAGATGCTTCGCCCTGGGAGGCAATACGCCAAACCATCCTTTTACCTGCCTTAACTTTCAGAACAGCAGAGAGAATGGCCACTGGAACTTCTCTAGCTGGAATTCTAGGATCCAAAGAAGAGAGGATGGATGCTGAAGATTTCACCTGACCGTTTCGTCCAAAGTCTGCCTTGTGAGTCCTTTCTTACTACCACAAAGGCTGACTGCATTCTGAAAACTCCCCATAGAGGGCTTGTCCCTGAAGTTGAAACCCTTGGTCACTGTGGTCAGATGAACCACACCCTCACTCAAGCCCCGAACACAAGCAGGGATGCCTTGATCCTGAGAGACGTACTGGGCAGCCTCCCTCCCAGGCACTGAAATGTCTTTAAATAACAAGGTTTCTAAGCTGGTGGGAGCAGTGCACTGTTGTACACACACTCTGGAGATGTAGAGCTAATTAACCTCGAACTAGGCAAGTTTCCAAGTCTCTCAGAGAAGTTTACTTATGCCTCATATAACTGAGGGCAATGACGGCAGCCTTTGATTTTGGTTCTACGTTTGAGAAGGTGTGAGGCATTAATGCTAATGGAGAGCAACATGAGTAAATGAACACCAGCTTGCAAGGAGTTAGTTAAGGAAAATTATAAGATTCTCTCACAAGTTTCTAGAAGACACCATAGCATACTTTTCATAACTGTGACACCTAAGAAGACACAAGACCAGGCTCCAACAAGGCTGGAGGGGTAATACTGGCTGTCATTTACTGAGCGCTTTACTCTGTGACAAGCACTGCACAAGATGCTCTGTGTGCATTATGACTTCATCCTCACAAAAGTCTTGTGAAATAGTTACTTCTGTTAAACTCAATTTAAAGTTGGTGGGAAATGAGGTTGAATGAAGTCTCACGGTTTCGCGCCATTCCCATGGGAATCGCAGGTGAATGCAAAGCACGACAGTTAGAGCCTGGTCTATGGAGGTAAGATGCCTGCAGTTCCCCAAGGAAGATGGAACCAGGGCTTCGCGAAGAAACCAACCTGCTTCATTGCCCTGCATCTGAAAATGCTTTGGCAATAGCCAACATCCTTTAAAAGTCTCCATTAGAGAAAGAAAATGAAATGCAACCTTTGTGAACTGAGACAGAGCCACAAATGGCCTAGAAGGTGTGGAGTTGGGGGGTTGCTCCTTATATAAAAGAAACCTTGTAAATACGACATTCACTTCTGGACAGAGCAGTCTGCTGAGTTTATTGAGGGAGGCTGGGGTTTGGTTATCAGCTCAGCTGGACCATGCATGTTAAAGAAGGAAAGAATAAAAGGCAGCTTCCATTTGCTACAGCCCATGTGCCCAGTAGGATTTTTTTTTTATTATGGCAGTTATTTTAACAAGGTGAAATTTAATACGACACCAGTACCAAATACCACCAAAGAGTAAATGGTGCATGTGAGGCTGAGATTTGGCATATAAAGGCAGTAGCTGTTGGTTTCCAGAGCCTTAATGGGCTACCCAAGGCCAGATCTAGGCAAGTTTCAAACAAAAGTGATCTTCAAAAGTTCTTTTGATCGACACCTTCTTCGTTTAGGAGACCCCAGACAGCCTCAGGTGACTGCTACCTGCAAGTAATCCCAGCGGCCTAGGCCTCTCCCCCATGGAGGCCCCTATTCCTGCCCCTTCTTGCTCTTGTCAGAATTCATGTCCTGGGCTCAATTTTGTGAGCTCCCTCCGAGGGGATCACCAAACTGATTAGAACAGAGGGCTGGTGTTTTCTGCCGGAGGAGAAGCACTCTTGGGTGCCGTTCAAGCCACTGCCAACTCACCTTCCTTTATCCTGCTTTGGACCCACCTCTGAAACTGGCCGCGCCTTTCCCAGGCTGTGAATTAAGGATCTGAGAGGTGTGTGTGTGCTAAGCAAGACGTCCAGGGGGAGGATCCATTTATATAAAATGATCTTCACAGATCTGATCATTATTTAATGGAAATTAGTTTCTCAAATCCAAGTGAGATACTAATAAGACAAAAGATACTCTCTGAAAAGGTTGCTTTTTCCTACTCAAACCTTCCCCCACATCACAAAGCAAAAAAGCAACTCATATACACACAGCCCAGCCTTGTAATTCAGTGTCTGTGCTTCGCTACCACACAGAACTAGGTTAGTTTCCTGTTGTTTCTGTTACTTGTTAAGGGATAACTGACTGACATCAGGCAACAACTCTCCTCACCTACAAGACCAAGGTTGTAATAATACAACCCCAAAGGGCTTTGTGCACATCAGATGTGATAGCTCATGTGAAACCCTTAGTACCACACTTGGCTTCTAGTCAACATTCAGAAGATGTTAGCCACAGCACCATCACTCCTTGAATAATAATAGCTACACTTACTGTGTAGTGTACCCAGTGCTGAACACTGTTCTCAGCAAGAAAGCTTGGAACGTAGGTTAACTCATTTAATTTTCACAGCCCTACAATGTAGGTACGTTGTCCCCATTTGAAAGAGGAGCAAATGAAGGCACAGAGAGATTAAGCGATTTGCCAAAGCAACACAGCATGCAAGTGGCAGAGCTACAACTCAAACCCTAGTAGTCAGGCTCCAGGGTTCACACTCTTTACTAGGACCACCAAGCTCACCTGCACCTGATGAGGGCTTTTCGAAGGCACACCAAGTTGAACTCCATCTTATAGCAAAGAAAAGTTGTTTGTGAGGCAAAGAGAAGATTATATGTGAACTCTGTCCCCAAAAGGAAACAGAGAGTTAGCAATTCAAGAGCCTAGAGCAGACTTCCACTGGGAGAATATCAACTCTACATGGCCAGCTGGAAGTGAGTGGTTCTCAAATTTGCAAGTTAAGGTCCAAGTTTCTATAAAGTTGTGAAATTTAAGGGGACAATGTTCCTCACCAGAAAGGAACACAGGTCACTATGAAGTCAGAGACTAAAGAGATATTCTATAAAAAGTGCTAGTGAAAGAAGGGTGGGGCAGGAGGGGAAAAGGAAACAGAAGGGAGGAGGGAAGGGAGTAATAGTCCTGGAGTTGTAATTCACAAGCAGCACAGGATCTGGCAACGTTTATGGGGACGGCCTCGCCAATAGTACACACAATACACAATGCTCTAAGGACCTGTAGGATGTTGAAATGCTTTCCTGAACGAGATTCACAAAGGGAATTCTTGTTGTTTGACGTTCCTTCAGGTTCATTAGGCCACAATGACCTGTGTGAATTGCTGTGTGTGCCACAGGGCAGCATTTAGCATATGTTCCCACTTGTATTTATTCATGCATGAGTCTTGTCTCTCCAGTTTGGATGCTGCTATGCCTCGTATTTAATTCACTCATTTGATACTAGGGGAAGGAAAGAAGGAGGGGAAAAGAAAACCCTTTGTGGAGATTTGCCTGAAGTTTTCTTTTCAATGACACTAAAGGAAATTTTCCAACTTGTGATTCTTTTCAAAAAGCATCTCATCTTTTAATAAAATCTCTTTAAAGTTGCATCAAAAGAGGAGATCTGCACTCAGGGATTCATCAAGATAAAGTCTGGGCTGTTCCACCTTTAGACTGCAGCTCCAGGAGCCAAAACTATTAGCTGCTGACCCTGCGGACGTTTCCTGGCCGAGTGGACAAAACCAAACCCAGGGTCCACTGAGCAAGTAAAAGGCCTCCAAGGTGTTTGCCGTTCCACCTTATATTTGGGAGTAGTTCTCCTGTTGCCATGGGGATAGAAGCCCTTTAGTTTGCAGGAGAACTATTATTTTCAGCGTCTGGCTACATGTTGGGAAGCATTATTATTAGTATTGTTTTTCTTTTCTCTCTTTTTTTTTTTTTTTTTTTTTGCAAATAGCACCTATCATTTCTACCAACAAACTCTGAAAAGTGGTTATAACCACTTAAGAGTAGAAGAGAACAAATAAATTGCATTTCAGCTCCTTTCCTTGCAGTTGTCCCTTTTGAGGGAAATTAGAAATGATAAAGCAGGAGAATGGGCAATGTGTTCTTAACAGTTGTGAGCTGCAAGCTAACCATCTATGCTGCATCACTGCCATTAGGTACTCTAGAAATTCTTCATTGGGCTGAACCGAGGCTGCATCAGATCTGTGAATTGCCCTCCACTTGCCTGGTGATCTTAGAGCTGAGAAGGGCTCCATGCCATCTGTACAGGCAATGACTCCAAAGGAGGCTTCCTGCTCCCAGGGCAGCATGGGGCCAAGCTGCTGCCTCCCCAGCCTCCTTTTAGATTTCCTAAAGGAGTTCTTTGACCACACAGATAAATTCTCATTTAAATTCAGGCACATACACCCACAGGCTGATCGACAGAGACACCATGAATTGAATGATAAATAATACATGCAGACAAAGACAACACCAGTGCTTATTTGCAGATGAAAGAACACTAGAAATTATTTCTGATGGAAATATAAAAGATTAAATTCAAGCAGGGAGTGGGGGAGGAAGTATTTTTTTAAAGCTCCTGAAGAAACAACCTCATTGTTTCATTTTCAAAAAGGCACTTTCTGTCTTGAGTTGGGAACTCAGTGGGCACTGGTAACTCAGGACCCAACAAAGATGCTCATCACCTAAAGATAGAGCCCAAGGGAGCAGAAATGGAATTTAAATCTAAGATAGGGCACCTGCTGGTGGGGCGGTCTGGACTCTATCTCCCTCCTTCTGGTGATGTTCTTTGGGGAACTATGCCTTTTCCACTCCCATTCCATACAGCCAAATGGTATTGTGTCCCACCATCCACTGTGATGGGATCAGAGATGGGATCCAAGTCCCAGTGAGACCCAGTTGCTGGGCCTGCCTCTGCGTTCACTGAAGTTTCCAGCCGGCGGGATATAAGCCTGGAGCTGCTGGGGCACATGCGGTCAGGAGATCCTGCCTTGAGAACACAGGAGAACTGAGCCGAGAAATGGAGAGATCCAGATCCCTCCCAATCATGTAGCGTGAGTGCCTGAGTTCAGCCATTCCTGAAGCCAGGCTAACCGTGACATTTCAGTTACATGAGCCAATTAATTCACTTTTGTGCTTAAGTCAGTTTCAACCGGGTTTCTGTCACTTTCAGCCAAGCACTCAGTCAGGTGGACTGGTGGTTCCTGCTCAAACAGCTTACATCGCTGCGTCATAGAAACAAACCTGAGTTTGAATTTATGAGGAAAGGAGATGGGGAGATTATCACCCTATGCCTAAGCAATCACAAAGCCCAAGTTGGGCAACTTCTCATCTCGCTGGTATGATTCCAGCCTCACCTTTGATACTAAAGCTCCCAAGGGGGACTTGCGTGAGAACTTGTATTGTTAAAACTGAAAGGGTTTGGGGATCCTAACTGAGAATTACTCGTGGTACCCCTAACCTTAAATTTTGACAGCTTAAATAAGTAAATATTCATAAATATGTATAATATGAGTAAACATATATAGATATGGGTGTATGTACAAATATAGATAATTACCAACATGAAGGCAACCTTCTTGTGGGAATTAGTAAGAAGGTTTATCCCACTGATGGGCAAAATTTACATAAGTAAATCCAGGCTTATCAAGTGATAAATTAGGGAGTAATTTATTAGGTAAGGATTACATAAGATGTCTATAAAGAATTACATGGCAGACAAGGCAATTGGGGGGAACACTTCTCAGAAGGAGGGATCCTGCCCTGGGAAGACACCTCAAAAGAGGTTTCATACAATATGGAAAATGCAGTTTAAAAGGGGCAAATTAAAACAAAATTGAGAATCAACAATGAACGTTACAAGAATATACGTTGCAAATGAGAAAGCAAATGAGAAAGCTGTTTTTATAAACTGCTCCAAGCAGGAGAGACGACCGTTTATAAAGAAGAGGAAACCATGAAAAACCTGATATCCTGTATCTCAGCGTTTAGGAAGATTCCCACAGGGAGGAATCTTCCAGTCTATAGGGAGGAGCTGGTGTAGATGATTTCTACCCTCATGCAGATGGTCCAGAAGCCAGGCTCAGAAGATGAGCCGTCTTCTCTTCTCTTTCCACAGACACAGCCTCCAGTCAGGCTCTTTGATTCCTTACCCAGAGCTAATCTACCCAATCCTTTTGACTTTACTTTCAAAATATAGACCGTAGCTTATTCTCCCCCTTAGGTCCTGGACACCATCAGCCCTCACATGGATTACTGTGAGCATCTCCTGGTTGGTCTCCCTGCTTCCACCCTCGCCCTCCTACAGTTGCTTCTATAGACCACAGAGTGAGCCTTTAAAAGCACAAGTCAGGGCTTCCCTGGTGGCTCAGTGGTTGAGAATCCGCCTGCTGACGCAGGGGACTCGGGTTCGTGCCCTGGTCCGGGAAGATCCCACATGCCGCGGAGCGGCTGGGCCCGTGAGCCATGGCCGCTGGGCCTGCGCGTCCGGAGCCTGTGCTCCGCAACGGGAGAGGCCGCGGCGGTGAGAGGCCCGGGTACCACAAAAAAAAAAAAAAAAAAAAAAAAAAAAAAGCACAAGTCAGATCACATCACTCCTCGGCTAGAAACCGCTCCATCTCCCCAAGGAAAAGCCAAAGTTTGAAGGGTCAGAACAAAGAATGATTATGACACATTTCAGCCAGATAAAGAAATGAAAGCAAAGGGCAACATTTTGGTTGTTTTTTTTCTTTTTCCTAGTTGAAAGTGCAAACCCAACAGAGAATACTAGTATACTGATATTCAAAGGTTCATAAGGCAAAAGCTATCAAACATTTTAAAATAAAAGGAGAGGAGACTTGAAGCATTATGGGGAAGAAGTAAGAAGCACAGGACTGAAGTCAGACTGTCTGGATTTATAGCCCAGCTCTACCACTTAACTGTGAGATGCTGAACAAATTACTTCACTTCCCTAGGTCTCAATTTTTTCATCTGTGAGATGAGGGTGCTAACCATACCTACCTTATCAGGTTTTTTGAGGATAAGATAATACATGTAATGTGCTTAAAACCTTGCCTAACATATTGTGAGATCATCTATTTATGAGAAAGTATCAAAATATCACTACAATCATGCTTGCAAGGGAAAGAGGCCCAAAGTATGCCAAGTCAGAGATACCCTAAAGGCAAAGAGAATGGGGCAAATATCATTGTTAGATACAAAAGAAAAAGAATGCCTGGTTAAAGGTCTCTGAAATCTTTTCTGATAACCAGCTGAAGTCAGCTGGGTGGGTAAGTAACTAATTTCCTAGACCCAATCTTCATCTCATTAAAATTCAGCAGAAAGTTGCATAAGCGTTTCTTTTCTAGGAGGAAGTTATGGATTTTTATCACATAGAAAAGTCTGCAGAAGAGAAGTACACTAAAGCATCATACTCCCTCACGGTTTCCTTGGAAGTTTTCTATAAGAGGAGCGTGATGACGAGTCATACTATCATCTCAAAATAACGAGAGTGAGGCCTCACTCCCAAAGTAGACCAAGTTTATGTGTTTAGGTCATATGACATGACAGTAGAAGAGTATAAAAGGCAATCCCATTCATAATAACAATTCAATGATATAATGGAGAGAATATAGTATTTGAGCCAAGCAGACTTATAGTCAAATCCTGGTTTGGTCAAGTCACTTAACCTCTCTTAGTCTCACTTTAATTATCTGAAAATAAAGATGATGATCTCTACCTCACAGGGTTATTGTGTGGATAAGGTAATACATCAAGTACCCAATATGCTGATATGTCACATAAACTCAAGATAATATTCATCTTCCCTTTTTCCTGCTTCCCATTCCTCTCTACCTGCAATGCCAACTGTAGCTAGCAACCGTCAGCTTTTATGTCAAATACAACCCATTAAGTCTCCAAGCTAGTTGTCACACCCATGTTTCCTGCATTTATTAGGAATCTCAGGAGGGGAGCAAAGTTAGCAATAATCAGCCTCTCCCGAACACTCCAAATGGCCACACTTATCATGAAAAGCTAAAGCTCATGTCTAGGGTATTATTTTCTACTGGTCCCAATATGTCCAGTCTTCAGAGCTCCAGAACTGTGTGAGACTTCCAGTGTGGCTGGGAGAATGTCCCTCTCCCTCACCTCTGGGCCATGCTTTGTTACTTGAGCTTATGTCCACAATCTGAGTGGTTCCAACCAGCTCCTGACATGCGTCCTCCACCCCCAACCAAGCACAGCGCTCACCTGCTCCTTGGACTGGGTGGGGACACATGTTACAGTATCTCCTCCATCTCCCTCATCTTCTTTTCTTGCTCCCAGTTACAAAATAAAAATTCCCATGCATTAGATGAGAAGCAAACATGGTGGTGGTCTGTATTTGCGGGAGAGGATGGAGAGGGGTCGTTTATTGGAAGCAGTCAGTTCACTATGCTCAGAATAAACCTTTATTGAACATTCTGAATTTGAATGATGTCCAAGGAGGGGAGAAAATATAGACTCAATCTCTATTATATTCATGGCCATTTGAATGGAGGAACCTCCTCCTTAAGGCCAGAAAAGTCATGTCTCATTCTCTGTTATATCCTCCATACACTTGCACATAATGGAACATCAACAGTTACTGAAAGCATGAATAAATTAGTGAATATTCCTCTCTAGCCAACTTAATATATACTCAAAAGATGTGATTTTTTTTCAAATTTTATAATATATCTTAATATTTATTTAATGAAGTAAATGCTTCATTTCATAAAATAGATGTGACCAGGGGATTGTAAGACAACCGGTACATTTATTCTGTAGGTTGGAATTCTATCATGTGAATTTTTGGAAGATGTGATTCTTGTCAGACCAAAACATTTTTTTTTTGAAGACGTACTTTTTAATGTGTATTCTTACACCTTTTGAATTGTTTTTACCATGTGCATGGGTTACTTCTTTTTAAAAAAATAAATTTATTTATTTATTTATATTTTTAACTTTGGCTGCGTTGGGTCTTCGTTGCTGCGCACGGGCTTTCTCTAGCTACAGTGAGCGGGGGCTATTCTCTGTTGCAGTGCGCAGGCTTCTCGTTGCGGTGGCTGCGGAGCAGGGCTCTGGGCACGCAGGCTCAGTAGTTGTGGCTCGCGGGCTTCAGTAGTTGTGGAGCACGGGCTTAGTTGCTCCGCTGCATGTGGGATCTTCCCAGACCAGGGCTCGAACCCGTGTCCCCTGCATTGGCAGGTGGAATCTTAACTACTGTGCCACCAGGGAAGTCCCAGACCAAAACGTTTTTGATGAAGTATCAGGGCACTGAAAATGACGGCTTCCTGTGTGAGTGGGGACAATAAAACATGTTCATTACAACATGTTTTATTAGAGATTGGGCTCAGATCAATCAAATGAGACTCAACGAAGAAAAACAAAGTGGTTCCCATATGAACAAATATGGAGCAAGCAGAGAATTGGGACTGTTGGTCCAGCTAAGCACGAGTCATAAATGGTTTGGAATCCACAGAGGGCCTCACAGCAACAGCAGACCGCAGTGTGTTGGGCTGGGCTGCAGGGATTTTACTCTAAGGTCAAACAGGCATGTGTTCATTACTTTGGATTTGGCCTTCACTAAGTACAAACCCGGTGGGGATACTAAGTATATTCTTCAAGTTCCAAATTTCAAAACCAATGCAGACCAATCAGAGAAGTTTCCGAGGAAAATGAGAACAATAAAAGTTTTGAAAGATAAGTCTTATGAGAAAATACAAAAATAATGGCCTATGTTTGTTTTTTAAGGAGAGAGATGAAGGGGAGCCATGAGTCTTTAAGTGATTAAAGGGACTTTACAGAGAGGACAAAAATGATTTAGTCTCTTAAGTGAAGTAAGCCAGAAAGAAAAAGACAAATCCCATATGATATCACTTATATACAGAAACTAAAATATGACACAAATGAACTTACCTGTGAAACAGAAACAAACTCACAGACATAGAGAACAGAGTTGTGGTCACCAAAGAGAGAAAGGGGGTGGGGGAGGGATAAATTAGGAGTTTGAGATTAGCAGATACAAACTACTATATATAGAATGGATAAACAAGAAGGTTCTACTGTATAGCACAGAGAACTGTATTCAATATTCTGTGATAAACCATAATGGAAAAGAATACATACATATATATGTATAATTGAATCACTTTGCTGTACACCAGAAATGAACACAACATTGTAAATAAACTATACTTCAACTTAAAAAATGATTTAGTGGCTTCCCTGGTGGGGCAGTGGTTGAGAATCTGCCTGCCAATGCAGGGGACACGGGTTCGAGCCCTGGTCTGGGAAGATCCTACATGCCGCGGAGCAACTAGGCCCGTGAGCCACAACTACTGAGCCTGCGCGTCTGGAGCCTGTGCTCCACAACAAGAGAGGCCGCGATAGTGAGAGGCCCGCGCCCTGTAATGAAGAGTGGCCCCCGCTTGCCGCAACTAGAGAAAGCCCTCGCACAGAAACGAAGACCCAACACAGCCAAAAATAAAATAAATAAATTTATAAAATGGCTGATGTATATTTTTTTAAAAAATGATTTATTCTCTCCATACACAGTGGAGAGTTGAAATAATAAAGACATGGTGCCGACAGTGCTTCATTAGCGCCGGTAAGCCCATGACATAAGACAATGAGGACAAGCATTGGCATGGTCTGCTCCACTTGGGGTAAAGGCTGGCCTTTAGTCAACATATTACTCAAAAGCCCTGCTTTTCTGCCAATAGCATAAACAAAATCTACCCTCACAGAAACCTCAGAAGGAGGAAACATTTCTTTATCCTCTCACATAGACGGTATCAAAATAAAAATATTACATTCTCAGAGAAAGCAATATGGTAGAGTGGAGAGGCGTATGTGATCACCACCAATGCCAGTTCCTTGTAATTCCTGTGCATGTGAATTGGTGAGGCCTTCAGGTGCTGGAGTAAGCGGGGATCTCTGTCCTCTGTGAACTTTGTACACTTTAATTTGGTTTATGCCTCCCCAGTATAGGCCTAAAACCTGTACAAGTTATACTGAGAAGCCAAAAGGAGGGTTCTTCATAGCATGCCGAGCAATATGGCTATCCTCTGGATGTCTAAGCTCCCATACATCACCAGGGACACAGCCATAGGCACTCTACAGAAAACCTGATGGCTTCTCTCCAGCTCAGGCCTGCTCTGGCACCTCAGTCCCTCACTCTGGGCCTATCTGTTCTGTTCTGTGTCTGCATTCTCTGTCCTGCTGCCTCTTCCCTAGTTTGCAAGCATGCTACTTTATCTCCTCAGATTAAAGCTTCTTGTGTTGCCTCTGCTTGGCCCTCACTTCAGACTTTGCCTCAGTGTTTTCTTTTGGATTTCCTGGGACCGCGTGTATGAGAGCCAGCCTCACCTCCCCACACGCCAGGTCAGAAGTCCCAGAATCCTCAGTCTAGGAAGTATCAAGCTTGATCATGCTACCCAAGGTCACTCTGAATATAAATGAATTCTAAGTATCTAGAAGTGTCATCGAGATGAAAAGTATAGACATCTGGCCCAGATTCAGAATCTCACAACCTGCCACTCTGTAAGAATGTGAAGGAAGTAGATGGAGGTCCCCTCCCCGCAACCAGGAAAAAGCACTCTCTCTGTTCTGGTAAGACTTGGGTCACAAACAGTATGCTTCCAGGGCTCAGAGAGGTGATGGAAATGGTTGAAGTGGACCAGGAAGAGGAGTGGTGGGAACCGTGGCCCACTGGAGAGCATGCTCATTTGTGTTAGTCTGCTAGGCCTGTCATAACAAAATGTCACAGACTGTGGTGGCTTAAACAACAGACATTAATTTTCTCTTAGTTCTGGAGGATAGAAGTCCAAGATCAAGGAGCTGGCAGGTTTGGTTTCTTCTGACACCTCTCTTCTTGCTGTGTAGATGGCTGTCTTTTTGCTGTGTATTCACATGCTCTTTCCTCTATATCTGCCAGTGTCCTAATCTCCTCTTCTTATAAGGACACCAGTCATATTGGATTAGGACCCGCCCAAAGACTTCATTTTAACTTAATCACCTCTTTAAAGACCCTATCTCCAAATATAGTCACATTTTGAGGTACTGGGTGTTAGTACTTCAACATATGAATTGGCGGGACATGGTTTAGCCCATGACACCATCTAAAAGAGGAGTCATTACTTGACTCTTGCTAACGTGTGCCATCATAAGACGGGTCCAACATGGACGGTACATCTTATTTCTCAGGAGAAAGCAGAAATCTGGAATTTCACATGAAATCCTCAATTCTTAAATGTGGGCATGTGGGCTGTAGGGGTCCCCGGGGTAGCCAGTTTGTGACCTCTTCAGTGAGGCATGTGGCTTCCCTTGGAACCCCACAGTGGGAATGGCCACTTGAGATGCTTGAGATTAGGAAGCCTAAGCAGCTGCTAAATGTTCACTGGCCAGCCTCGTGGGCCTCTTCTCCCAATAACATGCTGATCTTGACCTTGCAATGGCGAGAAGGTCTGAGGGAAGACCAGCCTCAGCAAGGAGTGGAAAGAGAAAGAGTGCATTTCTCCCTAAAGCCCGGGCTCTGGGGTGTAGCATCCTGCCCCAGGCCTCAACCTGATCTGCTTGGCCTTTCCAGGGCAGGAGATGACACCACGTGGCAAGTAGCCCAAAGGGGAAACTGAACAAACTATTATGTAGAAATCAAAGTATTTAAACTTGTTGCTTTTCACACCACAAGCTTCACCCCCAGCACCAGGGCTCAATAATCTCACTGAGTCACATCAGCACTATTGTCCTCAGGGATAGACGGATGGAGTATGGGTTGTTTTTGTGTATGTGTGTGGAGGACACAGGAATGCATGGGAGAGTTGGGTCCCCAAAGAGCCTACTCAGAAGCCCAATTCTGAGTGATCTTCAGGAAAACAAAATCAATTGGACCTGGCTCTGTCCCCAAGAAAATCCTATAAGTGGGCACAGAGAAGAAACTAGTACATGTCAGAAAAGATCTGTTATTTCTCTGGGCTTCCTTCAAACACTTGGTTAGAGAAGCTGCTTCCAGGCACAGCGCAGTAATGATGGTGGTAGAGAGGGACTGTGGGCCAAGAGTCATATTTGACCCTTAAAAGGCATAACTGTGCCAACTTCTGTAGAGTCCTAGTAGCTAAAGTCCAACAGGCCCCAGAGCTGTCTGGTAGGGGCCAGGGACTAAGAAGAATGGTAGGTAGGCGTCATCTGTCAGATGGGCAGGAGAAAGGTCATGTCCCGAGAGGCAGAGGTGAAACTAGCAAAGTAGATCCATATGGGCAAGGGCCATGATCTAATTCAGGGAGGGCAAACAGGATTGCACTCATGTGCCAATGCTGATTGGTAGTGGCTGCTGGGAGTTGAACATGATCTGCAACCTTATGGGCACCCTGAAGGAAAGACAGCTGAGACTGATTAGCTCTGTCTGCCCTGAACACAGGATGGGGCATGGCCATGACTGTTTCATCCCTGCTCTAGGAGGTCAGGCTGTACCAATCAAATACCCAGGTTTGGAGATGGGAAACATCAAGGGTGTTTCAGCCACCAGAGGCCAGAAGCTAGGTGAGGGGTCTAAGTACAAGAAGCCAGAACAGAAACAAGGGATTTCATGTTATTTGCCTGGGGAGAAAAACAAAAACTTAGGAGCATGGAGGTTAAAGCAGAGAACTTGAGGTGCTGGTTTTTAAAAGCTAACTGATAACCTGAAGGCCAGGAAAGAGGTAGGAACAGGTGGTTCTCAATTGCCAAAACAATCAAGGTGCCAGAACGCAGGTAAATAGGGGAAAGGAACGACAGCAGCAGTGATCACAATGTGTGAGTGCCTGGAGGATGATCTGTTTGCCAGAGGAGCCAGGCAGCAGATACTCTCAGACCGAGGGATGCAGATGTGCACCTCTGACAGAGAACCCAGCTGCTGCTGGGTAAGAAACAGCTGGGTCCTAAAATCACTTCAGGACCCAGCCGAAGACAGGCCAATTTCTGGACTGCAAGCTCACTTATTCACTCACAGGAGTATTTACTAAACAGCTGCACTGTGTCAGGAGCGGAGAGGAAACAAGGCGTACTTGGGCCCTTGAGGAGCTCAAAGTGAGGCAGGAAAACCAGACAGGCCCCGGTCACCATAGTGAATGTGCTGAGCACTGTGCTAAAGGTAAACATGGCATGTGGTACACGCAGGGCACAGGGGCAGCAGAAATGAATGCTCATATCCGAAAATGAGCTTGTTGAATGCAGGAGCCAGGAGAGCAAATACTTATACAAAACAACCTAACATGTACCAGGCATCGTTACCAACGCTTTACACAGATTAACTCATTTCCTTCTCTGAGAGAGGTATTTTGTTATTGCCATTTTACAGGTGAAGAAACCGAGGCTTAGAGATATTCAGTAACTTGCTCAAGGTCCCACAGTTAGTTAAATGGCAGAGCCACAATTCGAACGTTTGGGGTCTGCCCCCAGAGGCTGTGCCTTGCTGCTTCTTGAGGAAAGGTTAGAATTAGATCTAAAACATCATTCTTGAAAGATGTTTCAGGGTTAAAATGGACCTTGGAGTCCATCTAGCCCAAGTGATACACCGGACTGGGATAGTTAGGCTAAAGCCCTCAAAAATCTTGGAATTCTAGATTGTTCTGAACCCTCTGAGACTTCAGAAGCATCCCACACTTCTCTATTAAGGGTTAATATCCCTAGGACAAAATTAATGGGCACTTGGCAAGGATGCTACTCAATCTGAAAAAAAAGAAATCAAGGATGAATGATCAGGAGGCTGGGGGCTATCGTACCAATGAGGAGCCATGATCCCTTGCCCAGTTTCCAGATATGAGCACATTCTTGGAACCTAATAATTGAAGGAGAGGTTGGGTCCCCGGGACGAAGGACCCTGCAACATCATGGCAAGTGTACCCAGCAATGATTCCTCCAATCCTCCCCCAGAGAGAGGTGTGACCACTTGCCACACATACACTAAGGAAGGGAAATGCCCAAACATTCTGAGGTCTATTGAACATAAGATCTGACTTGATATTGATAACCGGAGACTCAAAGCATCAGCATGGCCCTCCTGTTAGAGTGAGGACATATCAGTTCCAAGTAATAAGTGGAGGTAGCCTGGCCCAGGTCTGGCTTACAGTGGGCCCAGTGAATCCATGGACCCATCCAATGGTCATTCCCACAGTTCCTAAATGTACAGTTCAATGCAAATACACCCACACTGATGCCTTGATCTGTGGGGAAATCCAAGTGGAAAACTCTGAAACAGCATTCTTCCCAAACCCAGTTCAAAAGAGCAAATCAAAAGCAATAAAGCTTCCTGGAGGAATGGCAGAAAAAACCCCTAAAAGATGCATCTTACCTCCATTTACTTCACCAGTCTGGCCTCTGCAAAAACCAGACAGGTCCTGAAGGATGACAGTAGATGACACCACTCAACCAAGCCCAAATGCAGCTGCTGTACCAGACGTGGTGTATTTGTTGGACCAGATGAACATGGCCTTGGTTACATGGAATGTAGCCACTGAGCTGGCAAATACAAAAAAGAGGACCAGAAACAGATAACAGTGTATATTTATACTCTGGTCTGAAGGCTAGATTAACTCTCCCACCTGCTGTCATAATATAGTCCAAAATAAAAGCCTGGAGTCGTTAGACATCCCACAGAATATCACACTGATCCCTTATACTAACAACATCATGCTAATTAGATTGGATGGGCAAGAAGTGGCTAATGTGTTGCAGGCCTGGCTAAGCCACATGCACTCTGGAGGGTGGGAGATAAACCCTATGAAGATTCAGGAATCCACCACATCAGTAAAAATTTTAGGTCTCCAGTGATCTGAAGAATGCCACGGCGTCCCCTCCAAAATAAAAGATAAATTATTGCATCATGCACATTGTTCCATGTAGAAAGAAGGCCAACAACGCCTGGTTCCAGGAACCTGGTTCAGACTTATTAATACTCCACACCACGCATGCGGGTTGGGGAAAGTGGGCAATAAGAGTAGTCCTGGAAGCCACCGCTGCTCAGAAATGGCCAGCAGTAACTTAACCATAAACAGAAGTGAATGCAAACCACTTAATCCAGATGCATCCCTACCTCACTTTCTTTTACCAGGAACCCAAAAGGCCACTCCAACAATACTCAACACAGAGGAAATAAGAGTGTAGATCTTTCTAAAGTCTGTCCAGTGAACTCAATGCTAGGGCCCCTCCCAGAGCCTTGAAAGGAGTCTGTACATGTGAGGGGCCCTGGAGTTCAAGTGCCATTAGCTTCTAGGTAAATCCACCGATGGCCAGGAGCCAAGAGAACGAGCACCTAGGTGAGACTGGAGGCGGGGGGTCAGGCCAAGGCTGGACTGGATATGAGTGCTTACTTTTTAATGCACTTCCAGAATCTCTTTCCTATTCCTACGTATATAAATGTTTTTACTACTGTGGCAATTGCTAAAGACTTTTTGTTTGTATATTTTATCAAACTAGATTCCATCAAATACTCTCATAATTAGGAATTGTTGGTGAAGTACAGGCACTCTGGCTGTACTGGCTGTACTGGCTGGCTCTCACTCTGGCTGGCTCTCCATCCTCATCCAAAAAGAGACACGGAGGACTTCCCTGGTGGCGCAGTGGTTAAGAATCCTCCTGCCAATGCAGGGGACACGGGTTCAAGCCCTGGTCCGGGAAGATCCCACATGCCACGGAGCAACTAAGCCCATGCACCACAACTACTGAGCCCGCGTGCCAAAACTACTGAAGCCCACACGCCTAGAGCCCATGCGCCACAACAAGAGAAGCCACTGCAATGAGAAACCCGTGCACCGCAACAAAGAGTAGCCCCCGCTCGCGGCAACTAGAGAAAGCCCACGCGCAGCAACGAAGACCCAACGCAGCCAAAAATAAATAAATTAATAAATTTTAAAAAAAACAAGAGACATGGAGACCAAGAGTCTGGCCCCTTAGCTGCTTCTCTGAGTGGGAATTAGAAAGATATGGACATTCTTGCCACAGTCTAAAATTCAAGAGCTCTAGACCAAAGCATGAGAGCTTGTGGCTTCAGTTTTCCCCATCTGCAAATCGATGATATTTACCAGCCCGTGACTGCCGGATGAGTGGAACTATCGAACTGCAAAATATTAGTATCATTGCTTTTCCTCTTTGATCTCATGGGGCAAGATAAATTTATGATATTGTAATTGTTTCCATGGCAGCAAATCATATTGTCCCAAACAGGGGATTTTATGACTTCATGGCTGGATTAAGAAAAAGGAGAAATCAGATTGAGAGTGAGAAATTTGCTCAGGAATAAATATCTTTAATGATAGCAAAGGGAATAGCGCAAATTACAGATAGGCAAAATTGCTTTTGGTTTAAACGTTCTTTTCACAAGTTCATCTCGGTGCAGAAGGCCCTTCTCCAGGCATGTAATTTGGGTAATGATGCCTCTTTGCTTGAGTTCACAGAAGGCTAATGGTGAAGCTCATCTATTTCGGGAATGCTCCAGCAATGCTAATACTAATTGTTTTGCAGCAAATATCTGGATTTCTGCTGTAAGCTGTTTTGTTTGGCTTTTCTATTTGTTTGTTGTTGTTTTTTAACTCCCTCAAGGTCTTATCTACACAAATTTATTTGAAATTAACCAATTTCCAGATAAAAATTGGCCTTTTGTCATCTGAAAATCTGTCAAAAACTCTCTCTCCTCACTAGAGGCATCTGCTTTGCCTTTCTTAGATTCCTATTGACTTTATTCTCACATTTCCAAAGTCTCTCATTAGTTTCTTCCTATTGCCTGAAAAGAAAACAAAATTTCTTTCTAATTTTGAAGCCACTTAAATTTACCTCAGTTTCATTTAACCACAGACAACAAACAATGACTTGGGATTTTAAAACTCTAGGTCTCTCTCTCTTCTCTCCCTTTCTCCTCCCCCTCCTCCTCCTCTCTATTTTTTCCCCATCTCCCTTCCCTTTCTTCTCTCGTTCCTTCCTTCCCCTTCCTTCTCTCTCTCTCTCCCTCCCCCCTTTCTCTCTCTCCGCAGCTCTCCCCCAACCCCACCCCAGTCCTTTCTTTACATAGTACCTTCTAAGAGTGATCTCCTCCTCTCTTCCTTTTAACCCTCAAAAAACCCAGAATATTCAAGCTCCTCCTGATTTACAAACTTCCTGACAACCAGCTGGCCCAGAAGCACCACGTGGCTTCCACTCTGCACACCCTGGAGATTCGCTGCTTCTTATCAAGTTCCCTCAGTGACTTTCTCCATTCTTATTCTGAAGACTCCACCTTGTTGAATACTGTACAACAAATTGTAGGTAGAACTCAGATTTCTTGGTTTTCTAGTGCATGTAAAAGTTATGTTTACACTATCCTGTAGCCTTTTAAGTGTGCAATAGCATTATGTCTAAAAAATGTACATACCTTAACTTAAAAATACTTTATTGCTAAGTCGTAGTAGTAACATCAAAGATCACTGATCACAGATCACCATAACGTATATAATAATAATGAAAAAGTTTGAAATATGGGGAGAATTACCAAAATGTGCAAGAGAGACATGAATTGAGCAAATGTTATTAGAAAAATAGCACCATACACTTGCTCGATACAGGGCTGCCCAAAACCTCCAATTTGTAAAAAAAAAAAAAAAGAAAGCAGTATATGTGAAGCACAGTAAAGCAAAACACAAAAAATGAGCTGTGCCTGTACTCCTCAATATGACTCTATTATCAGCTGCTCTGTGATGGTTAGTTTTACATGTCAGTTTGGTTTTATATGTCAGTTTGGGTAGACTACGGTACCCACTTATTTAATCAAATGCTAATCTAGGTGTTTCTGTGAAGGCATTTGGTCAATGTGGCTAACATCTACAATAGTTGACTTTTCAGTAAAGGAGTTGACCCTGAATAATGTGGGTGAGGCTCGTCCAATCAGCGGAAGGCCTTAAGAGCAAAAACTGAGGTTTTCAAAGAAGAAATTCTGCCTCAAGACTGTAACATCAACTTCCGCCTGAGTCTCCTGCCTGCTGCCTGCCCTACAGATTCAGGACTTTCCAGAACCCTCCAATCATGTTAGCCAATTCTTAAAGTAAATCTCTTTGTGTGTTTTCTCTGAAGAACCCTGAGTGACACAGGCACATATAAAACACACTAGGTGTTCAGCGACTTGCCAAGCAATATACTATGAAAAATAAAGGGTACATGAGATGTGGTTCATTTCCCCCGAAGAGCTTACAGGTCATGGGAGAACCAAAACGAACTGCGCCTTCACCTGCTCTGGCGGGTAACTGGTGGGAGCGTGAGATGCGGAACGCAGTTTGGAGGTTTGGGGAAGGAGAGAAGCCCTGAAACCGTCATTAGCATCTGCTGGGTGAACGCGCATTTCGCATGAATGGAGCTATGCCAGGCAGAGGCAAAGGGGTGTAGAAGTGGGAAGAGTGAGAACTGGAAATGAGCCCAGCCTTTCTCCAGCAGGGCTCTGCTTCCAAGGCACAATCCTTACCTGGATCACCGTCCACCTCCAGAAAAAGGTGGCCCTTCCTGAGTGCCCACTTCATCAATAACACCATTTTGACAACTCCACGACAGAGAACTTCAGAGAAATCTTTAATTCATTTTTAGTCTTTATCAATCCATTCACAAATCCTGCTGTCACTTTTGTCTCTTGATATTTAGCCTTTCTACCTTTCTTTTTGTACCGTCACAGCCTGAGAACAGACTCTGGTAATTTCCCATGGGAATCGTCTTCCACCCAGACTTCTTCCCTCTAAATCTACTACCCTCCTCCACTGACCCTTGCCACCTCAGCCAGAATTATCTTCCCCTGTTGGCATTGTTTTTTATTGAATCCTCATTCTTATTTTACTTTTCTTACCCAGCTTGGGCTGGGATTCTAGCAGCTTTCCACATCACCAAAGATAGAGCCAAGGTGTTGATCCTTTGTATACAAGGACAGGGAGCTCTGCCCACTTTGCCTCTTCATTGTGTCCCTCCCCCTCGGCCTGACCTTCTTCTTGCCCCAAACCTGTTCCTAAGCTGCGCCACATGCTCAGCCAGGCCACCTGGGAAAACTTGCTGAACCAATCCAGTACTCGCATAGGCCTCCCTGGCTCTACCTGGTCATGTGATTTCCCGCACTCCCTTCATCTTCTTTTCACCTTGTTCGCCGGCTCACCCTCATCTGTCACTCCCACTCTTGGCATATAAGTGTGATGTTAAGGGAACACATGGCCAAGGTTGGCCTGAGTCTATGGCTCTAGCCTCAACTCTAAGGACAGCTTCCACCTGAAGCGATTGCTTAGGTCCTAGATCTAAAAATGTAGGGTGGGGCTTCCCTGGTGGCGCAGTGGTTGAGAATCTGCCTGCCGATGCAGGGGACACAGGTTCGTGCCCCAGTCTGGGAGGATCCCACATGCCGCGGAGCGGCTGGGCCCGTGAGCCATGGCCGCTGAGCCTGCGCGTCCGGAGCCTGTGCTCCGCAACGGGAGAGGCCACAACAGTGAGAGGCCCGTGTACTGCAAAAAAATAAAAAAATAAAAATGTAGGGTGGAGGAAGCCCTCATGAAACCAGGGAAGCCCAAGCACAGTGATGTGCTCACGTCTTTAAAAACAACAGTAAAATGCAACATTTCCACACTGAAGCTTTGTTAAAAGGCAGTAGCAGGGCAAGCCCAGTTATTCCTGCAAATGTGTACTGTGACTGTATCAGCCTTCAGCGGGTTGAAGTTGCAGGAAAATGTATTCCCTCCCCCACCCCACCCCCAAATCCCTATCCCCAACACAAAACAGCAAAGTCATGGGCCAGGAACTGTGATTTTAGCCTTTCTCTGAAGACCCTACCCCTGGCTCCTGACAGAGTTTGGAGATCACCCTTTGGCCCCGTTTTTCAGAGGGAATGAACACCATCAGCCTGTGAGCTAACTTGGCCTAAACATCACCCTTGAGACTCAGAACCTGGCTTCAGAAGCGCGGGAGGGGCAGAAGACAAGGAGAGAACAGAGACAGGGCAGGAACCCTCTCTGGCTGATTACTGTTACTGAAGTACCAGGTCAGGGGAAGGAAGTCTTCAATAGCCGATAGTCGAAAGAAGAAGTGGAGAGCCGGCCGCCCTCTGAGAGTCGCTGTCACCAAGGAAGGGTGAGCAAGAGCCCTGACCTTCCCCACAGACACTGCCCGTCGCCCCTTTCTGAGCTCCTCACTCCAACCTCCCCCGTTCAACACCCCCTGCAGCTGGCATACACACCCCGCAGTCTCTCGAGAGGTTGATGCTCTCCGGAGTGAACTCTAAAGGCAACCAATAAGGCTTAAGGAAAACAAATCCCAGTGATCTATTTGGAGGAAATCTGCTGGAGAAATAAAAAGACAACGTTTTGAGTAGCCTCTGCAGCACTGATGGTTGTGCGCGGTGCAAGTGAAACAAAACTTCAGTCCTGAGCTTCTTTACCAGGGAAAACAATAAGGAAACGTCTATCTCGCCTTTGTTTGCAGGGAGTTTCAGAAGAATTCCCATCTCTGCTATTTTCATTCCGTGCTCTTAGCCAAACGCAAATCCCGAACCACACACTGGAGGTCGCTGTTCGTTACACTCCAACCTCATCTCAGAGTCGGGCGGGGGAAGGCCTGACGGCCTCTCCTCTCCACCGCAGGGGGAGCAACTTGCAGGCTGCGGCGGCAGGGAAATCTGCTTGGTCACACCCAGGCCAGGTATGTCAGGATGCAGGGACCTGCAAGGACGTTGCCCTTCGTTACACAGACAGAAGTAAAAAAGGGAAAAAAGCAAATTACCCAAGGTGCTTCAAATTAATTTGAATTTGGTTGTGAAGTACTGCATAATTGGTGACCTTTAAATACTTCCCCTATTCCTGTGCCTTCCCCTCCTCAACTACCCAATGGAATCACTTCTTTCCAAGTGACCCATCATGTACAAGAAGAAGGACCTAAATAAAAGCCAGGGTTTAAACAGATCATACCTGCAGCGAGCCACCACTACTGACACCACCGGGTTGATATCCTTCCCAGTTGGTTCTGTGCCCAGAATATAAAACGGGTAAGAAATAAAATGACAAGACAACAAAGCAGATAACACTGTAAGCAATTACAGCTTCTCTTGATGCTGAGATTTCTAGAACTGCTACTCAAAGAGCGATACTATTCCGATCGAAGGCCATTACCCATGAACCAGAGTGCAGGCTGGCTGACTCCTATTATTCCTTTCCGAATTCTCCTATTTATGTTCACCTGTTCCTTCTTTAGTCCTGACTTTGTAAGTTGCAATTCATTCCACACAGACCAATCCCAAAGGCAATATAGAGGCCGATTTGACATAAAAATCAGCGGCGTTATTGTTTCCAGGCAAGTCACGAAGGATTTCTTTATTGTTTGCTGCATTTCCACTTCTGTCCTTTACTCTAGATCCAAAGTAAAATCTAGATGGTGACCCAGAGTCATTACACAGGCAGACGCTGCTACAAGACAATGTATAATTCAGCGTTAAGATCGTAGCACAGACTCCAACTCCTAGGGAAATTCCTAAAAGATATAGCCCAAAGCACTGATGTAGACGGCAAAGATTTCTTGGTGAAGAGTGGGGCTTAGACCCTTCTGCCTGCAGGCTGCAAGCGGAGGTGGGAGGACGTGGGGCTGGGAGCAGCACAGCAGGGGCAAAGAAGTAAGCAGGAGCATGGCTTTCGTGAGGAGGCGGGCTGCCTGCAGCCCAGCCGGCACTCTGGTCCCAGGCTGAGGTGCTGTAGCTGGGTTGGAGGGGAGGAAGGGAACCACTAACAGTGCCAGAGCCGGAGGGGCATGATGTGTATCATGATGAGGAGTCTGGCTATACACTTTGTTCTCTTTATCATGGTAAACTATACATAACATAAAATTTACCATTTTAATCATTTTTAAGTGTACAATTCAGTGCCATTAGTATATCCACATTGTTGTGCAACCATCACCACTATCCATCTCCAGGACTTTTTTTTATCATCTCAAATGGAAACTCTGTACCCGTTAAACAATAACTCCCCATCCCCTCCTCCCTCAGGCCCTGATAACCTGTAATCTACTTTCTCTATGACTTCATCTGATCTAGGTATCACATACAAGTGGAATCATACAATATTTGTCCTTTTGTGTCTGGCTTATTTCATGTTGTGTAATGTCTCCAAGGCACATCCATGTTACAGTACGTGTCAGAACCTCATTCCCTTTGAAGGCTGAATAACATTCCATTGTACGTATATACTATATTGTGTTTATCCATTCGTCTGTCGATGGATATCTGGGTTGTTTCCACTTTTTTGCCTGTTGTGAGTAATGCTACTCTGAACATTGGTCTACAAGTATCTGTTTAGGTCCCTGATTTCAATTCTTTGGGGTATATACCTAGGATTGGAATTGCTGGATCAATATGGTAATTCTGTGTTTAACTTTTTGAAGAACTACCAAACTGGTTTCCACAGCAGCTACACCACTTTATATTCCCACCAGCAAAGCACAAGGATTCCAATCTCTCCACATCCTCACCAACACTTGTAATTTTCTAGGCTTTTTTGATGATGGCCATTCTAATGGGTGTAAAGTGGTATCTAATCGTGGTTTTGATTTGCATCTTCCTAATGATTAGTGACGCTGAACATCTTTTCATGTGCCTGTTGGCCATTTGTATATCTTCTCTGGCGAAATGTCTATTCAAGTCCTTTGCCCATTTTTGAATGACTGTACACTTTAGAGCAGCGGTCCCCAACCTTTTTGGCACAAAGGACCTGTTTCATGGAAGACAATTTTTCCACAGAACGGGCCGGTGGGGGGAAAGTTCACGTGGTAATGCGACTGATGGTTCAGGCGGTAAGGCCAGCGATGGGGGAGCGGCAGATGAAGCGTTGCTCGCTCGCCTGCCGCTCACCTCTTGCTGTGCGGCCCGGTTCCTAACAGGCTGGTACCTAACAGACCGGTACCGGTCCACGGCCCAGGGGTTGGGGACCCCAGCTTTAGAGGCAGTATGATGTTTCAGTTCTGGCTGGGCCACTTCCGACCTGTCTGACCCTGAACTGGTTACATAATTTCTCGGTGCCTCAGTTCCTTCATTTGTAAGGTAGAAAACATAGTATTTACCCTATTCGATTGTATGAGGATTGAGTGAGTTCATATCTGTTAAGCACTATGCATAGTGCCATAGCAGACACGCAGTGTTAGATTTAGGACTACATGAGGTGGCTGGGGGAGGAGAGAGACCGAGTATGGGGGAGCAGTCGGGAGACAGTGTCCTGCCACCAGCATTGGTGGGAATGCTCTCACTCATGTCCTGGTCTAGCCTCTTTATATAACAGGAGAGGAAAGAGACAAAAAGTGAAGCCCAAGAGCCCAGTGGCAGGAGGGGCCCTTGAGGCCCCCTCTCCAGAGCCCAAGTCCAGGACTCTTTCTACCACACTTTCCCTCTCTACCTTCGTTTCAGCCTGCAGCATTTGTTAATGTCCTCATGGGAAATGACTTGAACATCTTCAGAACCACCTGGAGCTCTTCTTACTGGCATCACAAGCTTTCATCCATGGGCCTGCAAAAGCTGTCAGTTCTGAGGCTGCGACGGCAAGCTGGTGCGAGCCAGAGGCAGTGTTGCCTCCAGAATTCCATTTTGGAGAAAAGGAACCCTGGCCTCTCTCAGTGTTCGGGGCGCTCCAGTTTTCAGACGGCATCATAGTCCTAGATGACCTGTTCCCACCTTTCCCCCTTACCTCCTACACGTGTGGGAAGCCAGTTAGAGTAGAAGACTAGGGCCCATGGGACCCACACACAGGGCCCAAGAGCGCAGGCAGCTTCACCCACATCAGATGGTGGTCTTTCTGATCAGAACCCTGCTTAACTTTGTGTAACTCTGATTACTCTGTGCCTGCCAACAAGGATGAAAAGGCTAATGGCCTCCCAGCTCCCACAGTGGAGGTGACAGAAATTGGTGGATAAATGACCAGAAAATGAGCTGAGGCTACATGGTCTGCCGAAGGTTTTTACAGCACCTCAGACACAGAACATCTGACGTTACTGATGCATCAATATGGCCTCATCTCACAGTGCCCAAAGCTGAAGTTCATTTTCAATTTCCTAAACTGTCCCACCTCCAGCAGCGGAATCTGTTAATTTCAGCTTAGGTCAACCCAGCCGCCCCGCGTCTCTATCTTAGACCTGGCGAATGTGCTTTCTCCCGTCCGCTGCCCTAAACAACACAGCACCATGCATTTCATCTCTGATGAAGCTGCACAGCCCCTCTTTGCACAGTCTGCTTTCTGATGATTCACATCAAATTTCCTGTTTGTCTTCTTTTATAGATGCACGGCTCCTGGTGTTTTTACCCATCTTCTCGTGGTGCATCCGGCTCAAGAACGCTTATCGCACTTGTCAGTTTAGCAGCTGTACTTCTCCGCTGACGCCACTCCAGGCAGAAGAAGATAGTTTCACATTTTAAAATGTTTTGATTATTTCTTCTTATACTTTTCCTCGCTTTTTCTAGGATTAGTAATAGTGGTTTTTACAACCCCAGAGTCCTAAATACATCTGAAATAGCCTGTCCAAGAGCAAGAAGCACGAACAGGCCCATCACAAGGCCTCCCCAAGGCAGGAGGACGAGGCCAAGGGAACTGCAGCACGAAGGTTGGCCCCGCAGGCCATACACAGCCATTTGGAGGATCAAGTCAGAGCTTTGGAGGTTGTCCACTACAACAAGGATTATTAACTCTGCCCACAGAAGGCAGTTGTGGTATAGACTGATGGTTTTCAAACCGTGCTCCCCAGAGGTGCCGAGACAGAGACAGAATAGGTGGAGAACAAAGGAGAGGCAGGAGCTGGGCCTTCTTCCATTCAAACAGAGCAGCTCTGAATTTCTATGCTTCATACACGCTTTTCCTTAGAAGAAGAGCATCTGTGGCCCCAAACATGCAAACCCACTAGTGAACTTGAAAGGGCTTTGTCCTGGAAGGCAGGTCCTGGGTCCAACCTAGCTCTGTGGCCTTTGGCAAAACACTAAGCTTGAAGTCTCCCTGCCACATCTGAAATTGAAAGCTTTAGGCTAGGAGATTGTCAAGGCCTTTGACAAAGTTTGATGATCTCTTCTTGAATGTTATTTGTAACCTTTAGATGGCCATGTCAGTTCCAAGTCAGAAGGACTCAGGACCGAATTCCAGCTCTGCCACTGGCAGCTCTGTTACCTAAGGCAGGACCCTCTTCCTGCCTGAATTTCAGATCACCCTCCCCTGTGACCACAAATAAAGACCTTGCAAGGTTATTGTGAGGATTAAAAATAATATCTAGAATTTTTCTCAGCTCAAAGTAGTTGTTCAATAAAGGGTAGCTATGACCTGTCATGATTCTTATACATTTCCCTTAACTCCTTAGTGCTAGGAACTTGCCCTCTGGGTATCTGAGTGAAAGTTCACCAAGATGTTCATACAAGGATATTCATAGCAGCAAAATTTATAATACCAAAAAAAAAAAAAAAAAAAAAAGAAGAAGTTGGGGGAGGGAGGAGGACATATAGAATGTGCCCATCAATCAGGAACTGAATAAATAAAGCACAAATTAGGCCTTTCTGTATATTTGTATTTTGTGACCATGATCTGTTTTATCAAAAACAGATTTGTTCATTGATCTGTTTTATCAAAAGTGAGATTATAGCCTAGCCTTTTGTTTATCTCTTCATACTTCTCTGTATTAAAGGTAAGGTCAATAAATGTTATTTTTTAATGCAAAATTTTCTATATTCTCTATATATTTGGTAAGTAAAGAAATTTTTACTGTAAAGAGGCTGATGATGCAGGTGATGATGTGTCACTTTCAGAGGGTAAAGGAATCCTGGGGTGTCCTTCAGGCCAGCTATCAACAAAGATCAGGCTCTTCAGATGGATTTTCTCTGGCTAATCTTTTTGTCTGGACCACATCTGCTCCACCTGATGAATTACTTGGTCCTTCCTGGGATCTTCTCCACGTGAAATAACCCTCTGACCCTTGTTTTTATTTTTCTCTGTTTTACAGCAGAGAAACTAGGAGAAAGGGGAGTTTACAGTTCTCACCAGGTCTCAAACATTTAACCAAAAGCTCCGCTGCATATCATCAGGGCTCTCCAGGGACAAACTCAGCTTCTCCATTTTCAATGTAGCTTTCTCAGCAGTTGGGTTGGAGAGTGAAGACGCTTCACATTCCCAAGCAGATAATCTATTCCACTTAAAGAAGAAAAGCGCTGCCGTCCTTACAGATAAAGCTCAGATCGTTGAGGTTTCTCAGTTTTATTCTTAAGATTTCTTTTCCTAACTGACTTTAAAATGTTCATTTTTCAGGTATTCAGCTCAGTGCTAAACAAATATTCCCACCTTACAAATTAAACACTCTAGCCAATACTAGATGAAAGGTGCAGGATTTCCGGCCTAGAAAATAAATTTGCAAGTAGGATTTTTTGGTCCCTTTCTCATCTGTGAACATCCCACACACACATGTTGAATGTCACACTACTTCCTCTGGCTTCAGGGCCCCATTACAACATCCTGTCACACCTAACTTCTTCTGAAGTGTGTGGCGCTCTACACAACCTTTCCATCTCCTTCCCCACACACCCTTCTACCACCCTACTCCCCTATCCTCATACAAACTTGAATTTTCTCCCTCCTCTTGTAAATATCAGAAGGAAAGTAGATGATTCACTAATTTAGCTTATAGTGTGAATGACTGATGGCCTGATAATTTTCTCAGGGAAAGTGCAGTTTTTATCAGAGGCATTTAATGCAAATCTTTACCCTGCTGAGATTATAAATCCTCCACATTTTCTTTTCTCCATTCCTAACCCAGCCCAGAATTGGATGTTGGTCCACAATCCTATTGTGGGAGGGGTCCTCAGGGCTCATAAGATCTCAGCTCATCAAGAAAAAAGCAGTTTCTTTCCTGGTAGACTGTTCTCCTGTGGTCCCAACTCCTTCTTATTTGGATATCACAGTCTTCCCTTCCCTTCCTCCATTTTTTCCCCATGGCGCAGATCACAGGGGACTCTACTTTTACAACCAGGTCTCCTAGATGCCAGCCTTCCATGCCCAGCCATTGCATCCCCAGGCTTGGGGAGCACTGCATAGAGAAAAGTAACTAGGATCTAGGCTAAGAGTCCCATTCATGAAATCATGATCTCTGCCTGTTCAAGAGCCCCTGAGATGTCTTGAGTGTGCTTTCAGGAAGCACTTACTTTTCTCCTACCTTCTGCAACTCTCTACCCTCAAGATTCCCCCTGCAAGGACCACTGCCTCCTGGCTGTCCTGTAGCTCCTCTAATTACCTTGTTGTGTTTCTCTGAATCACAGTCTTTTTCTGAATCACAGTCTAGGGGTGAGGTCTGTTTCCCACCATTTTTAAAAAGACCTTTTGTAAGCCAAAATATGAGACAGTTGGGCCTACTCAGTGGCTTGGAGCTGCCAATGGGACCACTTTTTCATTTGAGTACAATTTTTATTTTATTACATTTCCCCTTCCCTTTGGAAGTTGGCACAAATCCTCCAGACCAGGAGATATTGTGGAATGCTGGCTACACAAAATATCACAAAAACAAACATAAGCTGAGTGTATTGCTTACAGCAGGAAAGGAGAGCACTTTTCCTCAGAGTCTTAGTAGCATCTCTGAGCAGGAAGGCCTAAGGAGATATATTTACTGAGATTTGAAGTCTGGCTTAAGACAGGTGTTTCAAAGTAGGGGTATGGTCAAGACTGAGGAAGGATCATGATACAATTTAGGATTGGTGGACAAAACAAAGCAAGGATTTTGAGACAAGAGACTCGAAAGAGTCTTAGGGCATAAACTGTCATGGGATGCTCTTTTAAATTAAAGAATAGATAGGTCTTGCAGGAAGTTCCTACAATGATCAATAAAGTTATCTGTTCTTTTACCTCCCTGGCCAAGTGTTTCCTAGAAGAATGAAGTTATATGTTGAAGACAGTGGAAGAGTAAAGTCATGGGTGAAGAGGAAGCTGAGTAGGAGGTTTGATCCTCAATAGTAGTAAGAGGCAACAGTGCTGTCCTTAAACATCTCCCTCTATTTCCATCCTGTTCAGCCATCCCCACCCTTCCTTTCAGAATCTGCAGACCTAGAAGTTTCAGTCCATCTTCTTCTCTCATAGTGGTTCCTTCCTCATCCACTTCACCATCTGGCAAGGTAAAGGATTCCTATTTTCATGCCTAGCTCAGCCACACACTGTCTCTCCTTAAAGCTCATCCAGATCTCATGCAAACAGAATTCCTTCCAGCCTTCTGGGCAGGCCCCGACAGGCCTGAATTCACACACAATACGTATGCACCAGTGGCGCTTGCTCTCATGGACACTTGAAGATTTTGTATAAGAGGCAGAATGTAAAATGTGGGCATCTAAAGTGGCACCAAGTTTGAAAGTACCACAGAAAATTATCCACATTAAATACTTTGATTACTGAAGGAAATGGGACAGAGATGGCTACATGTCCTCCAACATTTTACTCCCCCCTTTCACGGTATAGAGTTATCACTGAATATTGGCTGCCCAGCCAGGGATCACATTTCCCAGCTTTGTTTGCCTCTAAGTGTGGCCATGTGGCTGGTTCTCACTAAAGAATATAAGCAGAAACAACTTCTGTCCTTCTAGGTCAAGGCTTTAAGAAGTGGGTGTACCTTTTTCATATCCTCCTTGCCCTTCTGCCAGCTTGATGTGGATAACGCCAAAGCCCAGGGGATATTGGGAGATAAAAGAGTCCTGGGTCTCAGGATCATCAAATGGAGGAAAGATACCTGCCATGCCGGAAGTGACGGATAAATAAATTCCTATTATGTTAACCATGAAAAAGGTTTGGTCTACTTGTTAGAGCAGCTAATTCATGAAGTAAAATGACAATAATACTCCCATAAGGAGTCAGAAGAAAATGATCTCCATTTTAATTGTTCTGAATTAAAAAAACCACACCACAGTGAAGAAAATCAGGTTCAAGCTGTGGGTGACCTTAATGGGACAAATTAATTTGGCTTTTGGCATATTAATAAAGTGGCAGGTATTTACAGAACGTATTATTAGCTGACCATCCTTTGAGAAGCAGTTTGCTTCTTGGGAAAGGTTTTGGCAGCTCTGAATAGGCTGTTAGTTCTCATTGTTTCCCTGCTCATAGTAATAAACTGAGATTATTATAATTTATGTACTTCAGATGGAATGAAAGATAGAGACAAAGTCACATTTGAGCCATTCTTAATACCTAGGCCATTCTTCTGGAGCTAAACTTGCTGCAGAATCAGAAGAACAGGGCCTTCCCTTGTGGCGTGGTGGTTAAGAATCCACCTGTCAATGAAGGGGACATGGGTTCGAGCCCTGGTCTGGGAAGATCCCACATGCTGTGGAGCAACTAAGCCCATGCACCACAACTACTGAGCCTGTGCTCTAGAGCCTGCGAGCCACAACTACTGAGCCTGCGTGCCACAACTATTGAAGCCCACGTGCCTAGAGCCGGTGCTCTGCAACAAGAGAAGCCACCGCAATGAGAAACCCATGCACTGCAACGAGGGGTAGCCCCCGCTCACCACAACTAGAGAAAGCCCGCATGCAGCAACTAAGCCCCAAGGCAGCCAAAAAAAAAAAAAAAATCAGGAGAATAATCTCTCCCAGCGCCCCTCTAAATACCCTCTTGACTGGAAGAAAGAATGCCCTTGCCACAAAGGAGCCCTCACTTTTGGGGACTGTCCTGCAATTTTGCCTCCCTAAGTGTGGGTGTTTAAGCTGAGTCAAAGAAAAAAATAGAACATGCCTACAGGATAGGCGAGAACTCTCTTCTCCCTATGTTCCTATCATATTCTAGAGAAGGACATAACGTTGATCAAGGAACAACATCCATGCTAGGTTGCCTGGGACCACACGTGTACAAGGACTTAGCCATGCTGGTTCCCAGCCCAAGAACAGGGCGTGAGCAGTGCCCTGTCTAATTCTGACGCTACCCTGCACCCATATGATGATGGTAAAGCATTTGATCCCACCAATTCTCTGTAAAATAAGGTTGATAAAATTGGCCAATCTCATGGGGGAGATGTAGTTAAGAGATAGTAAATGATTACAGATAACAGCAGTGAGGGAAATACATAGTACCAAATATAAACACTACAGACATGCTATGAGCCTCGATGCTGGGATGGGTCTTTCTATCACAAGGTAAAAAGAGTCCAGTGGATTAAAAAAAATCTTTTAAAAAAATTTCCCTTTCTCAGTAAACCTTTTATAATGGAAAAAAAAATGTAGCATTTGTCTCATCCATCCTGAGGACAAAACAATTCTACAGGCAAATAATGTCATTAGAAGAAGCTGTCCAGCTCACACTTGTTCATTCATTAGTAAGAGCGTGCGAGCTCTCTAGCAAACAGGTTTTGTGACATTCTCAGGTGAGGAGGTCACGTGCAGCACATTCCCAAGTGTGAGCCTGGGTTTGGTGGAGTTGTGTGTGGGCAAGGCCCACACGAAAGCAATGCAGGTGGTTTTTTGAGTTTTAGGTGGGAGTGAAGAGAGAAGCTGCCTTCAGAGACTGGAGGGCTTGGAAACCTGACAGACTCAGCGCTAGGTGCTATTTTTAGATAGTAGTTCTTCAGCCTTATTGACATGATAAATGCCAAGTAAAATAAGACTAAAGAAAGGCGCCTTATTTAACCACCAAATGCAGCAGAGAATAAGCTCTTCTCCTTAATGGCCAACTTTACTCAGTTGGTTATACCTCTTAACTTCTGGGTAGATGTTCACATTTCAGTACTTGAGGAGTGGAGGGAATGTCTTAGGATTTTATTATTTTTCATAACATGAGATTCTAAAATAAAGAGATCTAAATTTGGTTTGGGTTCAGGTGTACTTTTTGTCTTAAAGTTTCCAAATGGAAATACCGTCGAAATTTAGACCACCTGAGGGCTTATGAAATCAGAGAGAAGTGTTGTCTTGACTAGACTTTGTGGTATTGTTCCCTCACCTCCGGAGCTGAGGTGAAGGACAGCCCAAGTGCTCCTTCTGTACACCTGTCTGCTCTCCAAGAGCAGCAGCCACAGAAGAAAAAGTGGCTGTCCTTGTGGTCTGTTTCAATTTGAGGAAAAGATACCCACTGAAGTGAAGTCAAAGAAAGGAGATTTATTATGGGAATACTTGAAAAATAAAAAAGAAGTGGACTTCCAAGGCCATCCGAGAACAGGGGCTATAATAGAGCTAGGTCGCGGAAGTGCTGAGGTGTGGTCCTGGCTTCAAGGACACTCAGTGGACTCCAGAGGGAAGAATGAATGGATCTTCACTCCCAAAACTTCCAAGATCTGCTAAAACTTGTGTCAGATGATGTCACCCCTCTGCTCAAAATGCTCCAGTGACTCCCCATCTCACTCAGAGTGAAGACAAAGTTACTACTGCGACCACGGACCCAATATGACTCTCATGCCCTCCCTCACCCACTGCTTCCCCCTCAGTCACTCTGCTGGAGCCATGCTGCCCGCCTTGTGATCTTCCACACCCCAGGAACACTCCTGCCTCAGGGATCTTACACTTGCTATTTCCTCTGCTTGGAACGCTTATCCCCTGTTACCTGCTGTCACTTCTTTTAGGTCTTTGCTCACATGTCATCTTCTCAGTGAGGCCTCCCCTGACCCTGATACTTCCTGTCCAATGTACCTGCATTCTTTTAAAATTTGGGGGTTATGAAAAATTTTAAACATCCTCAAAAATAGTCTAATGAACCTCCATCTATCCATCATCAATCAGATGTCTAAATTTTACCGATCTTATTTCAACTATTCTTCCTCCTTATTTTCCCTGCATTATTTCTAAACCTTCCCAGCACTTGTCACTAATGTAAAAATTTCTTCTTTCCTTGGTTATTTTATGTCTCCCTCACGTGAATGTCAGCTCCACAGGGGCTGGGATGTTTGTCTGCTTTGTTCCCTGCTGGACCACCAGCGCCTGCCAGCATGCCTGATGCATAGTGGATGCTCACTCATTATGGCCGACTGGAGCTTCTGAAGCAGGTACACCACAGTGCCGCCTGTTTTCTTCCCTGCACCCTCCCCACCATCTGACCTGCACAGCCACGAATTCCCCAGGCACCCCTACTCTTATTCCACCCAGTGGCTGTCAGCCGCAGCAGCCACCTGTCCCCCTCCCAGATTCTCAATAGTTCCCAGGTCACATTCCCAAGAGGCAAAACCAGACCGGCCGAGCTTTCTGTGTGCCAGGTCACAGCATTCTGGCAAGTCTATGAATTAACTTCCCCAGGGTCCTAGGGTCCCTGATGGTCACGTGACCCAAAAGTGGGTACCCAAGAGGCGCCCTAGGTGGGACATTTCCCTTAGAAAAGGGTATGAGTGAATGACATCCCTCTTCCACATGTAATTTGTTCGCCAATGTGATGAGATTAGGCTGTTTCTTTTCTTTTTTTTTAATAGAACTTTACTGGAATATACTTGCTTCACAACACCGTGTTAGTTTCTGTTGCACAACAAAGCGAATCAGCCATATGCATACACATGTCCCCATATCCCCTTCCTCTTGAGCCGCCCATCCTCCCTATCCCACCCCTCTAAGTCATTGCAAAGCACTAAGCCAATCTCCCTGTGCTATGCTGCTGCTTCCCACCAGCCAACTATTTTGCATTTGGTAGTGTATATATGTCGATGCCACTCTCACTTCGCCCCAGCTTTGTCCTCCTACCCCATGTCATCAAGTCTATTCTCTATGTCTACCTCTTTATTCCTGTCTTGCAACTAGGTTCATCACTACCATTTTTTTTAGATTCCATATATATGCATTAGCATATGCTATTTGTTTTTCTCTTTCTGACTTACTTCACTCTGTATGACAGACTCTAGGTCCATCCACCTCACTACAAATAACTGTTTCGTTTCCT
>NC_041223.1:49090034-49090563 GCF_002837175.3 Physeter macrocephalus
TGCCCAGTTGTGGGATTGCTGGGTCATATGGTAGTTCTATTTTTAGTTTTTTAAGGAACCTCCGTACTGTCTTCCATAGTGGTTGTATCAACTTACATTTCCATCAACAGTGTAGGAGGGTTCCCTTTTCACCACACCCTTTCCAGCATTTATTGTTTCTAGCTTTTTTGATAATGGCCATTCTGACCGGCGTGAGGTGATACCTCATTGTAGTTTTGATTTGCATTTCTCTAGTAATTAGTGATGTTGAGCATCTTTTCATGTGCCTGTGGGACATCTGTATGTCTTCCTTGGTGAAACGTCTATTTAGGTCTTCTGCCCATTTTTTAACTGGATTCTTTGTTTTTTTGATATTGAGCTCCATGAGCTGTTTGTATATTTTGGAGATTAATCTTTTGTCTCTTGTTTCATTTGCAAATATTTTCTCCCATTCTGAGGGTTGTCTTTTTGTCTTGTTTATGGTTTCCTTTGCTGTGCAAAAGCTTTTAAGTTTAATTAAGTCCCATTTGTTTATTTTTGTTTTTATTTC
>NC_041223.1:49090792-49096673 GCF_002837175.3 Physeter macrocephalus
GTTTTTATTTCTGTTACTCTAGGAGGTGGGTCAAAAAAGATCTTGCTGTGGTTTATGTCAAAGAGGGTTTTTCCTATGTTTTCCTCTAAGAGGTTTTTATAGTGTCTGGTCTTACATTTAAGTCTTTAATCCATTTGGAGTTTATTTTTGTGTATGGTGTTAGGGAGTGTTCTAATTTCATTCTTTCACATGTAGCTGTCCAGTTTTCCCAGCACCACTTATTAAAGAGGCTGTCTTTTCTCCATTGTATGTTCTTTCTTCCTTTGTCATAATTAGGTGCCCACATGTGCATGGGTTTATCTCTGGGCTTTCTATCCTGTACCATTGATCTATACTTCTGTTTTTGTGCCAGTACCATACTGTCTTGATTACTGTAGCTTTATGGTATAGTTTGAAATCAGGGAACCTCATTTCTCCAATTCCATTTTTCTTTCTCCAGATTGCTTTGGCTATTCGGGGTCTTTTGTGTTTCCATACGAATTTTAAGGTTTTTTGTTCTATTTCTGTGAAGAACGCCATTGGTAGTTTGATAGGGATTGCACTGAATCTGAGATTGCCTTGGGTAGTATAGTCATTTTCACAATATTGATTTTTCCACCAAGAACATGGTATATTTCTCCATCTGTTTATGTCATCATTGACTTCTTTCATGAGTGTTTTATAGTTTTCTGAGTACGAGTCTTTTGCCTCCTTAGGCAGGTTTATTCCTAGGTATTTTATTCTTTTTTTTGCAATGGTAAATGGGAGTGTTTCCTTAATTTCTCTTGTATTCCTTTTATTTCTTTTTCTTCTCTGATTGCTGTGGCTAGGACTTCCAAAACTATGTTGAATAAGAGTGGCAAGAGCGGACATCCTTGTCTTTTTCCTGATCCTAGTGGAAATGGTTTCAGTTTTTCACCATTGAGTATGATGCTTGCTGTGGGTTTGTCATATATGGCCTTTATTATGTTGAGGTAGGTTCCCTCTATGCCATTTTCTGGAGAGTTTTTATCATAAGTGGGTGTTGAATTTTGTCAAAAGCTTTTTCTGCATCTATTGAGATGATCATATGGTTTTTATTCCTTAATTTGTTAATGTGGTGTATCATATTGATTGATTTGAATATATTGAAGAATCCTGCATCCTTGGGATAAATCCCACTTGATCATGGTGTATGATCCTTTTGATGTGCTGTTGGATTCTGTTTGCTAGTATTTTGTTGAGGATTTTTGCACCTATGTTCATCAGTGATATTGGTCTATAATTTTCTTTTTTTGTGATATCTTTTACTGGTTTTGGTAACAGGGTGATAGTGGCTTCGTAGAATGAATTCGGGAGTGTTTCTCCCTCCACAATTTTTTGGAAGAGTTTGAGAAAGATGGGTATTAGCTCTTCTCTAAATGTTTGATAGAATTTGCCTGTGAAGCCATCTGGTCCTGGACTTTTGTTTGTTGGAAGATTTTTAATGACGGTTTCAATTTCATTACTTTTGCTATATTTTCTTCATTTCTATTTCATTTATTTCTGCTCTGATCTTTATGATTTCTTTCCTTCTACTGACTTTGGGTTTTGTTTGTTCTTCTTTCTCTAGTTGTTTTAAGTTGTTTTAAATTAAGTTAAGTAGGGTTACATTGTTTACTTGAGATTTTTCTTGTTTCTTGAGGTGAGACTGTATTGCTATAAACTTCCCTTTTACAACTGCTTTTGCTGCGTCCCATAGGTTTTGGGTCATCATGTTTTCATTGTCATTTGTTTCTATGTATTTTTTTAATTTCTTCTTTGATTTATTCAGTGATCTCTTTGTTATTTAGTAGCACACTGTTTAGCCTCCATGTATTTGTGTTTTTTAGTTTTTTTCCTGTAGTTGATTTCCAATCTCATAGCATTGTGGTCAGAAAAGATGCTTGATAGGATTTCAATTCTCTTAAATTTTCCGAGGCTTGATTTGTGACCCAAGATGTGATCTATCCTGCAGAATGTTCCATGTGCACTTGAGAAGAAAGCGTATTCTGCCCCTTTTGGGTGGAATGTTCAAGGATCTCAGAAAATATTTGAAGAGATTACAGTGAAAAACTTCCCTAGCATGGGAAAGGAAATAGTCACCCAAGTCCAGGAAGCATAGAGAGTCCCATACAGGATATACCCTAGGAAAAACACATCAAGACACATATTAATCAAATTAACAAAAGTTAAATTCAAAGAAAAAATATTAAAAGCAGTAAGGGAAAAACAAAAAATAACATACAAAGGAATCCCCATAAAGTTATCAGCTGATTTTTCAGTGGAAACTCTGAAGGCCAGAAGGGAGTGGCAGGATATACTTAAAGTGAAGAAATAGAAAAACTTACAACCAAGATTACTCTACCCAGCAAAGGTCTCATCCAGATTCCATGGAGAAATCAAACAAACAAAAGCTAAGAGAATTCAGCACCACCAAACCAGCTTTACAACAAATGCTAAAGAAACTTCTCTAAGAGGGAAACATAAGAGAAGAAAAAGACCCACAAAAATAAACACAAAACAATTAAGAAAATGGTAATAGAAACACACATATCGATAATAACCTTGAATGTAAATGGATTAAATGCCCCAACCAAAAGACACAGAGTAGCTAAATGGATACAAAAACAAGACCCATATATATGCTGTCTACAAGAGACCCACTTCAGACCTAGGGACACATATAGACTGAAAGTGATGGGATGGAAAAAGATATTCCATGCAAATGGAAATTAAAGGAAAGCTGGAGTAGCAATACTCGTATCAGATAAAATAGACTTTAAAATAAAGAGGTAAGGAGGGACACTACATAATGATCAAAGGATCAATCCAAGAAGTATATATAACAATTATAAATGTTTATGTTTCTTTTCAAGTCGGGGGTAACTCTTCTGGGCAGCCTCTAATCATTCCAGCCATCATCGAAGTTAGTGTGTGTCCCATAGAGAAGATAGTTTTCACCAGGCTCCACCTGTGAGGAAGGAAAGGTTGCAGAAAGAACAGCTTGCCTCAGTTCAATAGCTTCCATCACTTTCAAGGCTGTCAACCAGCAAAGACTTCTGGGCATCAGACACTCTCCAATTAGGCCATCAATAAAAGCCAGGGGGTGTTACCAGCCATGATGACAAGTTAGGAACTGGAAAGATCAGAAATATGCTAGTGTCCCAGCAACTACAACTTGGATAGCTTGTCCAATGCTCCTTGCCCAGTGTTTCCAGTCTACCTGCCAAAGGTGTGTGGCTTCCTCCTTGGTCGACTCCTGTGTAAATCAAGCACTGACCAGGCAAGGGCAGATCCAGAAGAAAACATCAGGGCTGTTGCATTCATTTCAGTGAAGACTTTATTTTCACCAGGGCTGGGTGGCCCTGATAGCTCTGCTCCACCTGGCTGCCACTTGGGATGACTCGTGGGGCCACTTGGTTTTCAAAGTCATGTAATAACGTTGTAGAGACTCAGTAGCTGTGAGTCCCCATTCATATTCAAAATTTTAAATTAACAGTATTTCCTCTACTGGATGTTGGATATTTTAGCAATGAGAATTGACTGGGACCTCACATGTGCATAGCCTTTTTCTAGATACTTTCAAGAGTAGAAGTGGTATTCAGCTGGTGCTTTCTGGCACAGCCTTCCTGCAGTTAAAATACTGAAATACTTCCGTACCACTTAGTAAGTAGTCAATGCCCCAAGAAACCCACTCTGAAGTTCCCAGCCATCTCAGCCCCTCCTCACAGACTTCTGGACCATGGTATGACCCAGGAACGAAAGGGTTAATGACGGCCCAAAGGGACCACAGGTATCCACTATGATGGCTCAGCACCGACACTCGACCAGTTGTTAAATATTTTGACTAGAGGAAGGGAGGAGAAGGTGGCGTTAGAGTAGGACGGGGAGATCACCTTCCTCCCCACAGATACATCAGAAATACATCTACACGTGAAACTGCTCCTATAGAACACGCACTGAACGCTGGCAGAAGACCTCAGACGTCCCAAAAGGCAAGAAACTCCCCACGTACCTGGGTAGGGCAAAAGAAAAAAGAATAAACAGAGACAAAAGAATAGGGACGGGACCTGCACCAGTTGGAGGGAGCCGTGGAGGAGGAAAGGTTTCCACACACTAGAAGCCCCTTCGCGGGAGGAGACGGTGGGTGGCGGAGGGGGGGAGCTTCGGAGCCATGGAGGAGAGCGCAGTAACAGGGTGTGGAGGGCAAAGTGGAGAGATTCCCGCAGAGGATCGGGGCCGACCAGCACTCACCAGCCCGAGAGGCTTCTCTGCTCACCCGCCGGGGTAGGCGGGGGCTGGGAGCTGAGGCTTCGGCTTCCGTGGATCGCAGGGAGCGGACTGGGGTTGGCTGCGTGAACACAGCTTGAAGGGGCTAGTGTGCCACAGCTGGCAGGGAGGGAGTCCGCGAAAAGTCTGGAGCTGCCGAACAGACAAGAGACTTTTTCTTGCCTCTTTGTTTCCTGGTGCCCGAGGACAGGGGATTAAGAGCGCTGCTTAAAGTAGCTCCAGAGATGGGCGCGAGCCGCGGCCATCAGCGCGGACCCCAGAGACGTCATGAGATGCTAAGGCTGCTGCTGCCACCACCAAGAAGCCTGTGTGCGAGCACAGGTCACTCTCCACACCTCCCCTCCCGGGAGCCTGTGCAGCCCGCCACTGCCAGGGTCCCCCTGATCCAGGGACAACTTCCCCAGGAGAACGCACGGCGCGGCTCAGGCTGGTGCAAGGTCATGCTGGCCTCTGCCGCCGCAGGCTCGCCCCACATCCGTACCCCTCCCTCCCCCCGGCCTGAGTGAGCCAGAGCCCCTGAATCAGCTCCTCCTTTAACCCCGTCCTGTCTGAGCGAAGAACAGATGCCCTCAGGCGACCTACACGCAGAGGTGGGGCCAAATCCAAAGCTGAACCCCGGGATCTGTGCGAACAAAGAAGAGAAAGGGAAATTTCTCCCAGAAGCCTCAGGAGCAGCAGATTAAAGGTCCACAATCAACTTGATGTACCCTGCATCTGTGGAATACCTGAATAGACAAAGAATCATCCCAAATTGAGGAGGTGGACTTTGGGAGCAAGACAGATTATTTTTTCCCCTTTTCCTCTTTTTGTGAGTGTGTATGTGTATGCTTCTGTGTGAGATTTTGTCTGTATAGCTCTGCTTTCACCATTTGTCCTAGGGTTCTGTCCATCCTTTTTTTTTTTTTTTTACTTTACAAAATTATTTTCATAATAATTATTTTTTATTTCAATAACTTTATTTTATTTTATTTTTTCTTCTTTCTTTCTATTTTGCCTCCCTTTTGTTCTGAGCCGTGAGGATGAAAGGCTCTTTGTGCTCCAGCCAGGCGGCAGGGCTGTGCCACTGAGGTGGGAGAGCCAACTTGAGGACATTGGTCCACAAAAGACCTCCCAGCTCCACGTAATATCAAACGGCAAAAATCTCCCAGAGATCTCCATCTCAACACCAAGACCCAGCTTCACTCAACGACCAGCAAGCTACAGTGCTGGACACCTGATGCCAAACAACTAGCAAGACAGGAACACAGCCCCATCCATTAGCAGAGAGGCTGCCTAAAATCATAATAAGGCTACAGACTCCCCAAAAGACACCACCAGACATGGACCTGCACATCAAAAAGATAAGCTCCAGCCTCATCCACCAGAACACAGGCACTGGTCCCCTCCACCAGGAAACCTACACAACCCACTGAACCAACCTTAGCCACTGGGGACAGACACCAAAAACAAAGGGAATTACGAACCTGCAGCCTGCGAAAAGGAGAACCCAAACACAGTAAGATAAGCAAAATGAAAAGACAGAAAAACACACAGCAGATGAAGGAGCAAGGTAAAAACCCACCAGACCTAACAAATGAAGAGGAAATAGGCAGTCTGCCTGAAAAAGAATTCA
>NC_041223.1:49097144-49097620 GCF_002837175.3 Physeter macrocephalus
CTACAATCAAGATTACTCTACCCAGCAAGGATCTCATTCAGATTTGATGGAGAAATTAAAACCTTTACAGACAAGCAAAAGCTGAGAGAGTTCAGCACCACCAAACCAGCTTTACAACAAATGCTAAAGGAACTTCTCTAGGCAAGAAACACAAGAGAAGGAAAAGACCTACAAGAACAAACCCAAAACAATTAAGAAAATGGGAATAGGAACATACATATCGATAATTACCTTAAATGTAAATGGATTAAATGCTCCCACCAAAAGACACCGACTGACTGAATGGACACAAAAACAAGACGTATATATATGCTGTCTACAAGAGACCCACTTCAGACCTAGGGACACATACAGACTGAAAGTGAGAGGATGGAAAAAGATATTCCATGCAAATGGAAATCAGAAGAAAGCTGGAGGAGCAATTCTCATATCAGACAAAATAGACTTTAAAATAAAGACTATTACAAGAGACAAAG
>NC_041223.1:49097873-49098659 GCF_002837175.3 Physeter macrocephalus
CCATAAAAGGGGAAATCGACAGTAACACAATCATAGCAGGGGACTTTAACACCCCACTTTCACCAATGGACAGATCATCCAAAATGAAAATAAATAAGGAAGCACAAGCTTTAAATGATACATTAAACAAGATGGACTTAATTGATATTTACAGGACATTCCATACAAAAACAACAGAATACATATTTTTCTCAAGTGCTCATGGAACATTCTCCAGGAAAAATCATATCTTGGGTCACAAATATAGCCTTGGTAAATTTAAGAAAATTGAAATCGTATCAAGTATCTTTTCTGACCAGAAAGCTATGAGACTAGATATCAATTACAGGCAAAGATCTGTAAAAACTACAAACACATGGAGGCTCAACAATACACTACTTAATAACGAAGTGATCGCTGAAGAAATCAAGGAGGAAATAAAAAAATACCTAGAAACAAATGACAATAGAGACACGACGACCCAAAACCTATGGAATGAAGCAAAAGCAGTTTTAAGAGGGAAGTTTATAGCAATACAATCCTACCTTAAGAAACAGGAAACATCTCAAATAAACAACCTAACCTTGCACCTAAAAGAATTAGGAAAGAAAAAAAACCCCCAAAGTTACAAGAAGGAAAGAAATCATAAAGATCAAAAAGAAATGAAGGAAACGATAGCAAAGATCAATAAAACGAAAAGCTGGTTCATTGAGATGATAAACAAAATTGATAAACCATTAGCCAGACTCATCAAGAAAAAAAGGGAGAAGACTCAAATCAATAGAATTAGAAATAAAAAAGGAGAAG
>NC_041223.1:49099855-49101175 GCF_002837175.3 Physeter macrocephalus
AGTGAAATTAAGAAAACACTCCCATTTACCATTGCAACAAAAAGAATAAAATATCTAGGAATAAACCTACCTAAGGAGACAAAAGACCTGTATGCAGAAAATTATAAGACACTGATGAAAGAAATCAAAGATGATACAAATAGATGGAGAGATATACCATGTTCTTGGATTGGAAGAATCAACATTGTGAAAATGACTCTACTACCCAAAGCAATCTACATATACAATGATATCCCTATCAAACTATCACTGGCATTTTTCACAGAACTAGAACAACAAATTTCACAATTTGTATGGAAACACAGAAGACGCCGAATAGCCAAAGCAATCTTTTTTTTTTTTTTTTTTTTTTTTTGCGGTATGCTGGCCTCTCACTGTTGTGGCTTCTCCCGTTGTGGAGCACAGGCTCCAGACGTGCAGGCTCAGAGGCCATGGCTCACGAGCCAGCCGCTCCGTGGCATGTGGGATCGTCCCTGACCGGGGCACGAACCCAGGTCCCCTGCATCGGCAGGCAGACTCTAACCACTGCACCACCAGGGAAGCCCCAAAGCAATCCTCAGAATGAAAAATGGAGCTGGAGGAATCAGGCTCCCTGGCATCAAGACAGTATGGTACTGGCACGAAAACAGAAATATAGATCAATGGAACAGGATAGAAAGCCAAGAGATAAACCCAAGCAGATATGGTCACCTTATCTTTGATAAAGGAGGCAAGAATATACAGTGGAGAAAAGACAGCCTCTTCAATAAGTGGTGCTGGGAAAACTGTACAGGTACATGTAAAAGTATGAAATTACAACACTCTCTAACACCATACACAAAAATAAACTCAAAATGGGTTAAAGACCTAAATGTAAGGCCAGACACTATCAAACTCTTAGAGGAAAACATAGGCAGAACACTCCATAACATAAATCACAGCAAGATCTTTTTGACCCTCCTCCTAGAGAAATGGAAATAAAAACAAAAATAAAGAAATGGGGCCTGATGAAATTTAAAAGCTTTTGCACAGTGAAGGAAACTATAAACAAGACCAAAAGACAACCCTCAGAATGGGAGAAAATATTTGAAAATGAAGCAACTGACAAAGGATTAATCTCCAAAATGTACAAGCAGCTCATGCAGCTCAATATCAAAAAAACAAACAACCCAGTCCAAAAATGGGCAGAAGACCTAAATAGACATTTCTCCAAAGAAGATATACAGATTGCCAACAAACACATGAAAGAATGCTCAACATCACTGATCATTAGAGAAATGCAAATCAAAACTACAATGAGAGATCATCTCACACTGGTCAGAATGGCCATCATCAAAAAAT
>NC_041223.1:49101598-49101973 GCF_002837175.3 Physeter macrocephalus
GAGGTGGACGGACCTAGAGTCTGTCATACAGAGTGAAGTAAGTCAGAAAGAGAAAAACAAATACCATATGCTAACACATATATGTGGAATCTAAGAAAAAAAAAAAAGTCATGAAGAACCTAGGGGTAAGACGGGAATAAAGACACAGACCTACTAGAGCCTGGACTTGAGGATACAGGGAGGGGGAAGGGTAAGCTGTGACAAAGTGAGAGAGTGGCATGGACATGCATACACTACCAAATGTAAAACAGATAGCTACTGGGAAGTAGCCGCATAGCACAGGGAGATCAGCTAGATGGTTTGTGACCACCTAGAGGGGTGGGATAGGGAGGGTGGGAGGGAGGGAGACGCAAGAGGGAAGAGATATGGGAACAT
>NC_041223.1:49102080-49107945 GCF_002837175.3 Physeter macrocephalus
TAGATATATATGTATAACTGAATCACTTTGCTGTACACTTGAGACTAACACAACATTGTAAATTAACTATACTTCAATAAAAAAAATTTTTAAACAAAAATAGTTTGACTATCAGCCCTCTCCCCTTCCCCCGACCCCAGTGCCTTGCTTCTAAGTTAAAAACAACAACCACCGCCACCCCTCATTTTAGACATTTTTATCCTTGCTAATTTATAGAGAAGGATGCAGTGCGATTGGGATTGAGCCAAGTTTTAATCCCATACAGAGGCAGGACAGCCAGAAACAGAATTAATCATCTAAGTGGCGATGCTATAAGCATTTTCCTCCACTTTGGACATCTCTCCACCAGAATGATGTCCACAAGGACAGGAATTTTTGTCTGATTTGTACACTGCTGTATCCTAGCACCCAGAACTGTGCTTGGCACACAAAAAGCGCTCAATAAATCATTACAGCTCTTGAATGAAGGCATGAATTCCCTGATCTGATGGCCCAGTTCTTGCCTAACTTGACAAATCTGGGAAACTCTAAAGCTTCTCAGGACTTCACAGTTTTGATATTTTTTTTCCAGAATTATTCAGTCTCTTCACAGCTCGAGGCCCAGAGGAAGCGTATCCACCATGCTTGCCATTGCCAAAGTCTCCACATCCATGGCCATGTGTTGCTGGGTAGCCATCCTCTGTGATCTATAAGGCATTCCAGTTTCTCCAAGAGACTTTGATTTTCATTTCCAGAAAATTACCCTCACACACGACATCATGTTGACCAATTCAGCAGAAGCCGCTCCAGGATCTCAGCCCACACAGGTCAGACAGAGAGAGGAGGGCAGCACCCTGCAGTCACGGCTCTGTGAGAGCCACACCTTTGTGGCTTGTTGTCTCAAGGTACTCCAGGGGAGTGGAGGGGTGTCAGGGACCAGGAGGAAGAGGCTCTGGCGGCAGAGGCTTCCGAGACTCGGAGCAACCAAGCTGACATTCTCCAGCCTCTGAAGAAAACTGCTCTGGAGGGTGGAAAAGTACCGCATTTGATTCACCAAGGTGTCTCTCATCCCCTACCCACTGCTCAGCTGTGCTCCCCGGATGTGTGTTTTCGCTCAGCAAGTTCTCTGCAGGGTTTGAATGGAAAGGGGGTGAAGTCTCTGAAGGAAAACTTAAAATCTGTGACATTTGAGAATCAGCTGTCTTCACCATTTACAAAACTGTAGACGAAAGTGTCGCCCTCGGAACACACATCCCACAGGCAAATCCACACGTCCCTCTTGACATTAGTTTGGGGACCAATGTGGCTCCCACCGCAAATTCTCCAACAAGAGCCGTGCTCCACAGGGCCTGCGTTCTCAGATGGATTGTATCTGTCTACTTCAATCTAATCACAACACCCATGGCACGTCCTACCAGGAGTCACAATGATACTTTGCTTTTAACCTCTTTCATCCCTGCATTGCCATGCAGTTGGCAAACTTTAATGAATACCCTCTCTCAAAGTAGCGAGTGTCATTATCCCTGTGTCAAGGTTTGAGGAACCGAGTCACCCACAGGCCACAGGCTGAGTCAAGACGAGAGGGAGAGTCCAAATTCCTGACCAACAACTGCCCGCACCACTGGCCTGACCCCATACCCATGGCCGGGCATTTCTTATTTGAAGGTGCTCACTTCAGCCCACACCTCCTCTGAGGTCTTATTCTCATTCCACAGCTAAAAAGGGTGTGGCGGCCCAGGAGGGGTGGAGAACAGGAGAGAGGGATGGTTGAACACACATAACTCAGCACCTGAGGACCTCAGACATGGTCAAGAAAGTGAACCTGAGGTAGGAGTTTTCTCTCATGAACGTCAGAACACAAAGCCCCGTCTCATTCCCCGAGCCTTCCAGAGGTCTCTTGCCATCTACGCTTGGTCCATGCCTCCCTAGAGCCTCAATTCTTACATCACTGCCTCAATCCTATGCCATCTCTTCTGTAAACACCTCCACTCCCTGCATTCCGCCCCCTGCTGATAGTCCTTTCTCTGAGGAGAACTTTGAAACGTGTCCCTTCCTGACCCCAGCGAAAGTTCTCACATTCTCTCCCTTTTCATTCTCAGCAATCGAGATGTTGAAGGAAGGGACCCTCACTAATGTGGGACCGCTGATTTCCTTCTTTTCTCCCCATCCCCTGCTCCCACAGACACCCACAGTGCTGTTCCCCTCCTAACTCCATCTGGCCAAACTCTTCAACCCACTCCAAGATGACCCTCTTATATTAATTATTCTAAGTGACTAAACTAAATTGTTCATGCTCTTCTTTCTGTCACCCTGCTAGTGACCAGCCCCTCCCTTTCCCCTCTTCCTTACATGCCTTGTCTCCTTCTGCAAACCCTCACACCCAAACACCTTTGCCCAGAAGGCCTGGCCCTAGAGCTCACCTTCTGTATATGGAACCGATGGCGCTCTCTAGAAAAGGAAGCCAGGAGCTGATTCCATTAGGAACCAGCTCTCAGGGCATGGGAGGTTACATCGTGTAGGGGAGATACACAGATACCTGGGAAAGTGTCTTGATTAGAGGTGGGGTTCCCACATGTTGCAAACCTTTTTCTTTTCCCAGAAGGAGATACGCAAGGAAGGGGAGTCCTGACAAGTTCTCTTTCATCAAGAGGCAGTGCAGTGCAGTGGCCAGGGGAATGGGCTATGGAGCCCGACTGCCTGAGAGCAAATCTTGGCTCCATACCGACCAGCTGTGAGACACACAGCTTTCTTCATCACTCGGTGCTTCATTTCACTCTTCTGTAAGCTAAAATCATACCTCCTCCTCAGGATCATCATAGAAATCAATGACTTAAGGCATCTAAAGTTCCTAGAACAGTGTCTAGTTCTTAATAATTATTAGAAGCCAACATTTCTTTCTACAAACAGTTACTCAGTGCCAAACACTGTGCTAGGTTAGGAGCTGGCCCTCCAGGAGTCTAGTGGGGGAGACAGACAAACAGATATTCACCATCACCATGGTCCTGGCATGATGGGGATATGCACAGGGCACTATGAGTTTGCCTTTGTGTGAATCAGGAGACAATTCTAGCCTGAAAGGTGCATGCCAAGCAATGGAACTTGGGCTGGAACTCAGGAATTTATTTCCTCAGGCGACATCATGCAGTGAAAAACCTGCACAACTGTACATGGTGGAACTTCAGAATAGCATAACCCACCCTGGGGAGGAAAAGGAATGGGTCAGAGATGGGTTTGGAGAAGTGATGGCTGAATTTATCCTGATTAGGGATTCATTCATCAAAATGGATGGGGGAATCCGAAGCAGGGTTCTAGGCAGAGAGAAGAGCATTAACAAAAGCAAAGAGGCAGGAAAGAGCACACTAAATGCAGAAAAATACAATTAATTGAGTACTACCTTAAGCATGCGGCAGGGGATGGCAGTCGGTATGTTAAGCAGGGGCCAAACAAGGCAGCAGCGGGCCAACCATGTTAACAGAGGCCCACCAGGTCTAAGGGAAGATGGCCACAAGTTCAGCTCTTTACACTGACTCTGAGCTACCGACTTGAACCTGGTTTCCTCTTTCCTTCTCTGTTCTACTCTGGGGTAACAGCGGGTGTTGCTAACAGCTGGCACCCTGAGGGTCAGTGACCTAACAACAACTTTGGGCTGCCATACTTTCTGGTCATCAAGATTAGACTGGAACCCTGTGCCAAGAGGGAGTCTCTCTAATTTGTCAAGAATCACTAAATGAAAGGTTAAATTATTTGTACCCTCTCTGCTCTACAACTTCCTCTGAAATCCCAGGGGGATCCTCACTTAAGTCACTTCAACAAAAGAAGAAATGGATACACTCTGAACGTAGAAATAATATTGCCAAAACATTGTACGGTTCCACTGAAAATGAAATACACCATTTCATGGCAATGTGGACATTCTCAACTATAACTTTGCTTTGGAGATTCAATTCCTATTTCACGTTTTATTAATCAAATGTCATGGACAGTGAATATTTACTTTCTCATTTTGCACTCTGGGAAAGCAGAGTAGATGGATTTCCAGGGCAGCCATATGAGTTTATACACAAAACAACCCTAGACCTGAGAACTCCTTACTCCATCTCAACCTAGAATTCGACTCTTGGCCCAAGTCTCTTTCAATCATCTCATTTAATTATTCAATAACTGTTTATTAAGTATCTAGTGTGGGTTATAAGAGACACATGATTTGAGTTTCTAACTTTTGGGGGAAGACCAATATGCAAATGGATAAATTAAACTACCGGGTGACCTGCAAAGAACAGAACAGAAACAGGGCAAAACGTTTGGAAGTCGGAGAAGGACCAGCTTGGTTCGGGAGAGTTGGGAAAGGCTTGATATAAGAGGAGAACTTTAAGCTGGCTCTCGGAGGCTCTCTGGTGTTTCAGAAAACAACAAGCCATTCCACCAGAATGACTGTGATGGAGGGTTTGAGGGTCAGAGTGACGGGAGCTGAGCCATAGATGTAGGTTGGAACTGAATTTTTATGAGTCAGAGTCACATGGTCAGGTTTGGTTTTTAGAAAGATATTTCTGGTGGTATAAAAAGGATGGACTGGAATGCAGTGCAATGAGAAGCAGGGTTTCCATGGATGGAGCCATTGTGACCTGCCCAGGTGAACGATGGTGACGGCCTGACCTAACATGACACAGTGGGGGTATTTGTGAGGTGGAATTCTCTGGCTTTGTGACTGACTGACTATGAAAGTGAAAGAGAGGAACAGTTCAAGAACGACTGGAATTTCTAACCTGGGAAACTGTGGAAGTAGTGACACTGTGAATCAAGATCAAGAATACCTGAGGTAGAGGAGGTGATGGATAAAAGGGTTCCATTTGAGATGTATTAATTTTGAGGTGACTTAAGGCAGTCCAATTGGAAGTATCCAGTTGGTCACTGGGAACATTTGTCTAAGCTTAGGAGAAAGAACAGGGCTGGAAATAGGGATCCAGAAATTATTATGGATTGAACCATATGAAATTGCCAACATTTGATCACATTTTACCTACAAAAATAGCAATTTCATTTGGAAGAATATTTCATATGGGAAAATATACTGAGTGAGAGGGAAGAGATGACTCCTAAAGACAGGATACTACCTGGGAAACAATGACTTCTAAGGGTGGGCAGAGAAGGAGAAATTGTGAAGAAAATTACAAAGAATTGGTGGAAGATAGTAACATAGGGAAATTGAAGAGGGAGGAATGGTGGAGAAGCCAGAGTAGGAGTGCTCATCAGAGAGGAGTGGGGAGAGGGCAGACAGCAGAAGCAAGAACTACAGTCCTGCAGCCTGTGGAACAAAAACCACATTCACAGAAAGATAGACAAGAGGAAAAGGCAGAGGGCTATGTACCAGGGAATTCACTGCTGTGGAACAGAATAAAGAAAAAAGAATGAAAAGAAATGAAGACAGCCTAAGAGACCTCTAGGACAACATTAAACGCAACAACATTCACATTGTAGGGGTCTCAGAAGGAGAAGAGAGAGAGAAAGGACCCGAGAAAATATTTGAAGAGATTATAGTCGAAAACTTCCCTAACATGGGAAAGGAAATAGCCACCCAACTCCAGGAAGCACTGTGAGTCCCATACAGGATAAACCCAAGGAGAAATATGCCAAGACACATAGTAATCAAACTGGCAAAAATTAAAGACAAAGAAAAATTATTGAAAGCAGCAAGGGAAAAATGACAAATAATATACAAGGGAACTCCCATAAGGTTAACAGCTGATTTCTCAGCAGAAACTCTACAAGCCACAAGGGAGTGGCATGATATACTTAAAGTGATGAAAGGGGAGAACCTACAACCAAGATTACTCTACCCAGCAAGGATCTCATTCAGATTCGAGGGAGAAATCAAAAGCTTTACAGACA
>NC_041223.1:49108837-49109104 GCF_002837175.3 Physeter macrocephalus
AAACAATAGCAAAGATCAATGAAACTAAAAGCTGGTTCTTTGAGAAGATAAACAAAACCCAAAGTTAGCAGAAGGAAAGAAATCATAAAGATCAGAGCAGAATTAAATGAAATAGAAACAAAGAAAACAATAGCAAATATCAATAAAACTGAAAGCTGGTTTTCTGAGAAAATAAACAAAATTGATAAACCATTAGCCAGACTCATTAAGAAAAAGAGGGAGAGGACTCAAATCAATAAAATTAGAAATGAAAAAGGAGAAGTTACA
>NC_041223.1:49109116-49136520 GCF_002837175.3 Physeter macrocephalus
ACAAACCCACAGCAAACATCATTCTCAATGGTGAAAAACTGAAAGCATTTCCTCTAAGATCAGGAGCAAGACAAGGATGTCCACTCTCACCACTATTATTCAACATAGTTTTGGAAATCCTAGCCATGGCAATCAGAGAAGAAAAAGAAATAAAAGGAATACGAATAGGAAAAGAAAAAGTAAAACTGTCACTGTTTGCAGATGACATGATACTATACATAGAGAATCCTAAAGATGCCAACAGAAAACTACTAGAGCTAATGAATGAATTTGATAAAGTTGTAGGATACAAAATTAACGCACAGAAATCTCTTGCATTTCTATACACTAATGATGAAAAATCTGAAAGAGAAATTAAGGAAACACTCTCATTTACCATTGCAAGAAAAAGAATAAAATACCTAGGAATAAACCTACCTAGGGAGACAAAAGACCCATATGCAGAAAACTATAAGACACTGATGAAAGAAATTAAAGATGATACCAACAGATGGAGAGATATACCATGTTCTTGGATTGGAAGAATCAATATTGTGAAAATGACTCTACTACCCAAGCAATCTACAGATTCAATGCAATCCCTATCAATTTACCAATGGCATTTTTTACAGAAGTAGAACAAAAAAATCTTAAGATTTGTATGGAGACGCAAAAGACCCCAAATAGCCAAAGCAGTCTTGAGGGGAAAAAAATGGAGCTGGAGGAATCAGACTCCCTGACTTCAGACTATACTACAAAGCTACAGTAATCAAGGCAATATGGTACTGGCACAAAAACAGAAATATAGATCAATGGAAAAGGATAGAAAGCCCAGAGATAAACCCACACACCTATGGTCAATTAACCTAGGACAAAGGAGGCAAGGATATGCAATGGAGAAAAGACAGTCGCTTCAATAAGTGGTGCTGGGAAAACTGGACAGCTACATGTAAGAGAATGAAATTAGAACACTTCCTAACACCATACACAAAAAATAAACTCAAAATGGATTAGAGACCTAAATGTAAGACTGGACACTATAAAACTCTTAGAGGAAAACATAGGAAGAACACTCTTTGACATAAATCACAGCAAGATCTTTTTTGATCCACCTCCTAGAGTAATGGAAATAAAAACAAAAATAAACAAATGGGACCTAATGAAACTTCAAAGCTTTTGCAAAGCAAAGGAATCCATAAACAAGACAAAAAGACGACCCTCAGAATAGGAGAAAATATTTGCAAATGAATCATCAGAGAAAGGATTAATCTCTAAAACATATAAACAGCTCATGCAGCTCAATATTAAAAAAACAAACAACCCAATCCAAAAATAGGCAGAGGACCTAAATAGACATTCCTCCAAAGAAGACATACAGGTGGCCAAGAAGCACATGAAAAGCTGCTCAACATCACTAATTATTAGAGAAATGCAAATCAAAACTACAATGAGGTATCACCTCACACTGGTTAGAATGGGCATCATCAGAAAATCTACGAACAACAAATGCTGGAGAGGGTGTGGAGAAAAGGGAACCCTCTTGTACTGTTGGTGGGAATGTAAATTGATACAGCCACTATGGAGAACAGTACGGAGGTTCCTTAAAGAACTAAAAATAGAATTATCATATGACCCAGCAATCCCACTACTGGGCATATACCCAGAGAAAACCATAATTCAAAAAGACACATGCACCCCAATGTTCATTGCAGCACTATTTACAATAGGCAGGTAATGGAAGCAACCTATATGCCCATCGACAGATGAATGGATAAAGAAGATGTGGTACATATATACAATGGAATATTACTCAGCCATAAAAAGGAACGAAATTGGGTCATTTGTAGAGACACGGATGCATCTAGAGACTGTCATACAGAGTGAAGTAAGTTTGAAAGAGAAAAACAAATATCGTATATTAACGCATATATGTGGAACCTAGAAAATGATACAGATGAACCGGTTTGCAGAGCAGAAATTGAGACACAGATGTAGATAACAAACGTGTGGACACCAAGGGGGGGAAGCAGTGGGGGTGGTGGTGTGATGAATTGGGAGATTGGAATTGACATGTATAAACTGATGTGTATAAAATGGATGACTAATAAGAAAAAAATAAATAAATAAAAATCAACATAAAAAAAAAAGAGTGGGTATTCAAGAGCCTCAAAAGCTACAGAGGATGCAAGGAGGAGGACAAAAAACAGGACCTGAATCTGGCGGTTGGGAGGTGACTAAAACCTCACCGGGAATTTCAGCTGAATGATGAGACAAGAGGTTGAAAAGAGAGAGCTGACAGCAGGTTTTCTTTGCTTGTGTGTCTTGTTTTTTAAGGTTTGGGGACACTTGAGCATATTTGTGTGTAAAAGGAAGAAGCCAGAGAAAAGAGAGTAATTAAAGATACAAGACAGGAGAAATTGAGAGAGCCGGGTCCTAGAGGGAGCAGAGAGATAGACTTGGATGCATGGGGGGGAGGTTTGCCCCAGACAGAGGGAAAGGGGTGGCTCATTGAAAGCAGTTTTATGTCCCTAACTATCATATGCCTCTCTAGCCACTCAGACAGATGGAATTTATTAGTGCTATTATGTCATCATGGGACAAAAATCCTTCTCAAAGAGAAAGATGGCAGAGATTTTAATTACCAGAACTTCTTTCCTGAAATCAGTTGCCATGGCTTTGATATTCTTGGGCACACCCACCTCACAGGCTGAAGCATCACCACTAAGCCCTCTCCACTGGCTGTCATGGGCCCACCCTCACAAGAAAGCCATCTCCTAAGAAAGACTTTTAAAAAACCCAATCAGGTTCTTTGGAGAGAACTGAAGAATGGTACCTGAATTCACTCTGGTTGTCAGTCTCTGGAGAGATGTTTGGACATTTCTTCTGGCCATGAAACTGAGGGTCTCAACTCCTATTACTGAGAAGAGTTGGGGCAAAGGGCTTCCCTTTGGTGCCAGTTTCTAACACAAACAAAAGGAGAAATTAATCACCCAGGAAAGTTGGTATTTTTTTTTAATAATGGATCACAAGCATAGATGCTGTCTTAAAATTCCCAGCTAATCCTGTCCTAGTTCTCATCACTTTAAGGCCAAAGTGCTAGGATTATGTACTTTGTAGTCATCTAACCAGAACAGTAGGAGAAACAGGGTTAGGAACACAAGTCTCCTCAACCATGGAAATTAATAAATTTAAAAACCCAGCAGCCCAGCCCTCTAACAAAAGAGCCTGCAACCCATTAGGTAAGGGACTCAAGTTTCCAGCTGAGCTGACCATAGACCTGGGAGCCTGGGGAATGTGAGGTCTTGGTAACAGAGATCAGGTGAGAGGATCAGGGGATCAGGTGAGAGGCCAGGAAGGTTCCCACTAAGCCCCTCATACATAACCCACAGAGTAGTTACAGGGATCCTAATTGTCTTATGGCTGTCTCTAGTACAAGAAGCGTATCTGGTACAAGACGTTCAGTGAATATGTCTCTAACGAATAAGCAAGTGAATGAATGAGTGCTATTGCCAGGTAACTATACTATTTTTCCAAATAAGACTTCAGCTTGTCTTAGTGCTTGTGCATGCATCACAGAGAAAATGAGGTGGGTCCTTTGGAAAGCGATCTTACTACCAGTTTCTGATCTAATATTACAAAACCAGTTTTTAAAAACAGGCCACAGAGTTTCAATCTGTGTGTGTGTGTGTGTGTGTGTGTGTGTGTGTGTGTGTGTGTGTGCATAGATATACAAAGGCACATACACACACACAATGGGGAGTGGGGAGTGTAAGCACCAGTAAGACTATAGCTTGAAGTGAGATGATCTGGGATCCTGAAAGATTATGAGAACACTAACACAATTTTACACCTAGTAGCATCAAGGGGATTTGTAGCAGCCTTTTGAGATAAATAAAACAGTAATAAAATCTTTCCAGCATGACTTTAGCTCCTGCCTTTTGTTCCCTTCAGATTCCCTCTTTTTTTTCTATAATCTTCCACATTTTTCTTACATTGTGAAGTGATTTTGTTGCTATGGAAACCACAGGGTCTGCATAAAGCTCAAGTATGATGTCAACTTATAAAATGATTGAAATTTGTCCCATGGCTTGATAAAAAGCATTTGGAGGAATTACCATACCCCAATATAGTAGTGTGCCCATATGAAACACATATCTGGGAATATACCTTATTTTTTTTTCAAAGGGTGGACATTTGGGGGGGCCAACATGATTAATGAAGAAATATCTCACATATGCTGCTCTGAATGACCATATAGCTTGGTTAGGAAGTTCCAGGTTTATAAAACCACAGTAATTATGATTTATAGCGTACAGAGTTTATCCCTCACACGCAAAGCTTTGCCTTGCTTGCAAAGCACGTAAGTCCTAGCTTTCTGCAAGAGCTTTCCTAGGAATATTTGACAAGAGCACATCAACCATCTAAGGGGGATTTTTTAGGTGACTTCCTGCCTGAAGGCAAAAGATAGAGAAGCTCAGCTCTCAGAGTCCTTTCTAGGCCAAGGAGAGCCTATTCTCCCACTGAAGACCTTTCTCTGTTTCTTAGGCCAAGTTCTGCCTCCAGACTAACACATAGGTTTCTGATGTCATCCTCTGGCTTTGAGTCTGTATATGATTCACTGGCAGTGGAATCTGCGCTAATACTCTGAAATCACTTATTACTCTGATAACTAGAAGGAGCCTGGGAACCCACAACCAAAAATCTACCTAGTTTATTTGAGGAGAAGCCCCAGATCGGCGAGAGCTGCTAGAAAACAAAGACAGAAGTAGAATAGAAGGCAATTTTAAAAAAAAGAAAAGAAAAGAAGGTGAGCTGCTCTGCTCCCTGGCTTCCTACTCTCCCCCTCTGCTACCCTTCCCTCCACCAAGTCACTTGCTGGTGTATCATCACAACACTGCTCTGGAGAACATTCTCGCTGCGTAATAAGATAGTATAATTATATGCATCAGAACTGCTGAGGTTTTCCCCTATTTTCAAAACAATGAATATCCTGTAGAAAGATAACGACACTTGTGAATAAGCCGAGATGCCTTCCCTTGAACACTCAGACAGCGGTTTGAAGGAGAGACCCGAGGACAGCCTTGTTCATCTTTTTATTCTTTGGACAACCTAACCGCATTGTTCCGTGGTGCCCCCAGGAACAAACCTGTCTGTAAACATAATTAGAAGTGTAACATCTTCAAAACTAAAATATACATTCACTCTTCCTCTCTCTCTCTCTCTCTCTCTATCTCTCTCCCCCTTTACACTAAATAGCCTATCTAGTGCTGAGAGAAATGTGGAGATGTTTACCTGGCCACACCATGCAAAACTCAAGACTGACCTCCACAAAGCATTGCATTTATTCATTCAGGTCCTCTTATTGCTCACTTCAAACATGATCAATGAAGAGGTGGGAGCTCTTTTAAGTGTCCCCTTGAGCAACATGGTAGCCCTGTGGATTTGGAATCAGAGTAAAGCTCTGTGAATGTGCAGTAACATATGGTTTCCAGAAGCAGAGGTTCTTTCCTGCAATTATCACACCAACATTCTTCAAAGTCCAGCAGAAACTCAGGGAGAACAGCTGTTGGTGGGGCTAAAATTTCAAAACTGTCAATCCTTGCAACACTTCTGTTTACTAAATATTGACACCTGATTCCACAGGTAAGAAAACCGAGACCCAAAGAGAGTCATCCACGCATATCTCAGGGTCCTTGTCTGGACCAGACTTCTGGGGCCCAGGCTATTTTCTTACCACTAAATCAGGCTGTCCTTCAGAGAAGGCTGTGGCACTTCTAAAATAGCACGTAAGTGTGGTCGTTTGTACCACGGCTCACTAAACTCTTGGTTCCACTCAGATTGCCCTGAACAGCATATGCTCTCAAGTGAAAACATCACACCCTTGCTTTTATAAGGCTTGGGTCAAGTTCTTTTGACCATATGGACTCTGTCTGTAGCGTGGAAATGAAAATTGTCCATAGCTGTCAGAATATATTTTCCCTCAAGAGGAAGCAAAGCATTCTGGGGCTTATACCACCAGCCGCAGTGACTCACTTGGCCACAGCCTCGTGGAGATTCTGAAGCAGGCAGTAGAGACCTGATTTCTTTTATTTTGGTGGTGGTTTGGGAAATAGGATCTTTCTTCTTGAAAATCTGTTCTTAGGCAGTAAATACTAAACTTAGAGGGCTGAGTCACTTTTCCTTATCCAGCTTTGTGTTTTGCTTCTTAGGCAAGTGGGAACTCTTGGAAAACCCAATTTTTATGAGTGTGTGTGTGTGTGTGTGTGTGTGTGTGTGTGTGTGTGTGTGTGTGTGAGAGAGAGAGAGAGAGAGAGAGAGAGACTTGGGGAAGGGGGAGGAGGAGAAAAGGTATATATTTATCCTAGAGCTGATTTATAGCAGATAATTCATGTTCTTAGTCTGTGGCCTTGAAGAAGACTGTGGTCTTACTAGCAGAAATGAGCTGATGGCTATTTGCTGGGCAAAAGTTTAAAAAAAGAAGTAGGAAAAAAAAAAAAAAAACAGCCATGTGCAGAAAATGCCTTGGCAGATGGAACACATCTCTTCCAGACCCCAGGTCCTTCATTACCAAGTATCCTCCTTTTCTTGGTGTTGGACCCATTCACTGGTGGGGAAACAAATGCCAAGAGTTTCCCAATAGCACCACTGAGGCTTTCTGATATGAAAATCTGGACTGTTACAGGAAACTCTTGAACAAAGACATCTAGCCTCCTTTGCCGAAAGGCTAAGGGGGTTTCTTAACCTAGCTAAGCAGTAACCAGGGCACAGCCCTGTACAGCATGATGCTGTGTCTTCCTTCTCTGTTCTTGCTCTGAGCCTGGAGATGCAGGAATTCAGAGAAGTTGTTTGTTAAACTTCTTAAACTTAAGCTTCTCACTTGATTGACTTCATCTAAATCTGAAGTGAGACCACAAGAGCAGGACTACATTAATAGGTAACGATCATTTTCATTTTGTCCCAAGACCAGAACATGCATTTATTTGGGAAACTTTAATGGGATATGTTGATAGGGACACAGTGAGGGACCTGCCAGTTTTCTTTAACATCTGAGTCTTGCTTTCCACAAATACTCAATTAACCTACGTGCATATGAAACTTCTGTTATGTGTTTGGAATCATGTAGACACTTTAGGGAGACAAAACAGACAAGACTCCTCATACTGATAAGCTAGCAGAGATGAATGTTGATTCACATGTGAATGGATAACTAAAAATACAAAGGTAACCAGAGTGAGGTGCCATAACTCATCAGGGTATAAGCACATCATATTTTCATCTTTTATTTATTCCTTCATTCAACAAATATTAATTTGGCACCTATTATGTGTCAGGCACTGTTCATGGTGCTGGGAATAAAGGAGAAAACTAAACAGACAAAAAAAAAAATCCCAGTTTACATAGTTATTACACTCTAAAGGAGCAAGTCAGATGATAAAAAGTAAATAAAATATAGATAGATAAACTGTGTCAGATGGAGATAAGTGATATGGGGCAAAATGAAGCAAGAAAAGCAACGAAGAGTGCCAGCTATGTGTGAGGTGGGGAAGGCGTTTGAAATTTAAATAGAGTTGTTGGGGAAGCCTCCCTGAGAAGGTGACAGTTGAGCAAAAACCTGAAAGCAGTAAAGGAGGGAGCCAAGGTGAAACGGGAGAGGCGAAGAGCGTTCCAGGCAAAGGGAATAGCAAGTGCCAATGTCCTGTGACAAGAGTGTCGCTGACATGTGTCTTTGGAGCAAAGCAAATACAGGGAAAGTATAAAAGAAGACATCAGAGAGCTATGGGCTGGGCAGGGCATGAGCCAAATTACGGAGGGTCATTTAAAGCAGCGGTCCCCAACATTTTTGGAACCAGGGACCGGTTTCGGTTTCGTGGAAGACAATTTTTTCACAGCCGGGGGGCGGGGTGGGGGAGGCGGGGTAGGGGGAGGCAGGGGGGAGGGGGGATGGTTCAGGCGGTGATGCGAATGATGGGGAGCGACGGGGGAGCGGCAGACGAAGCTTGACTCTCTCTCCCACCGCTCAGCTCCTTCTGTGCGGCCTGGTTCCTAACAGGCCGTGGACCGGTACTGGTCCACAGCCCAGGGATTGGGGACCCCTGATTTAAAGGACCTGCTAAGCATGTCTGGTCTTTCTTCTAAAATGGGGAGTCAGTGGTGGGTTCATTTTGTTTTGTTTGTTACTCACTAGCTGGGCAACCTTGGGCAAATCAATTAACCTCAGGTTCCTCACCTGTCAAATGAGGACAGTAATAGAATAATATTACCTATTCCAAGCATGATTGTAAAGCTTTTCTTTATTATGGTAAAATATACATAATGTAAAATTAATCATTTTAACCATCATTAAGTGTGCAGTTAAATGGCATTAAGTACCTTCACATTGTTGTTCAACCATCACCACTATCCATCTCCAGAACTTTCTCATCATCACAAATTGGAGCTCTGTACCAATTAAATAGCTCCCCATTCCCTCTTAGCCCCTGGCAACCATTGTTCTACTTTCTGCCTTCATGATCTTACTATTCTACCTACCTCATATAAGTGGAATAATACAATAATTGTCCTTTTGTGAGTGGCTTATTTCACTTAGCATAATGTTCTCAAGGTTCATCCATATTGTAGCATGTATCAAAATGTTCTTCCTTTTTAAGGCTCAATAATATTCCATTGTCTATATATATACCACGTTTTGTTTACCCATTCATCTGTTGATGGACACAGGTTGATTCCACCTTTTGGCTATTGTGAGTAATGCCACTATGAATATGGCTGTACAAATATCTTTTTGAGTTTCTGTTTTCAATTCTTATGACTATATACATACCCAGAAATGGAACTGCTGGATCATATGGTGACTCTACATTTAATTTTTTGAGGAATCACCATTGTTTTCATAGTGGCTGCATCATTTTACATTCCCACCAGCAATGCACAAGAGTTCCAATTTCTCCACATCCTTGTCAACACTTGTTATTTTCTGTGTGTGTGTGTTTTTAAAAAATAGTCATTCTAATCGGTATGAAGTAGTATCTCATGGTTTTGATTTAGGGTTCCCTAATGATCAGTGATGTTGAACACCTTTTCATATGTTTATTGGCCATTTGTCTATCTTCTTTGAAGAAATATCTATTCAAGTCCTTTGCCTGTTTTTTAATTGGCTTTTTTGGTTTTTTGCTGTTGATTTGTAAGAGTTCTTTATATATTCTGGACATCAAAACCTTATTCGAGGGCTTCCCTGGTGGCGCAGTGGTTGAGAATCCGCCTGCCGATGCAGGGGACACAGGTTCGTGCCCCGGTCCGGGAAGATCCCACATGCCGCGGAGCGGCTGGGCCCGTGAGCCATGGCCGCTGAGCCTGCACGTCTAGAGACTGTGCTCCGCAACGGGAGAGGCCACAACAGTGAGAGGCCCGTGTACCACAAAAAAACAAAAAACAAAACCTTATTCGATATATGGTTTGCAAATATTTTGCCCCATTTTGTAAATTGCTTTTTCACTCTCTTGATAATGTCTTTTGATGCAAAAAAGCTTTTAATTTTGATGAAGTCTAATTTATGTTTTTCTCTTTTGTTTCCTCTGCTTTTGGTGTCATATCCAAAATATCATTGTCAAATCCAATATCATGAAGAATTCCCCCTATGTTTTCTTCTAAGAGTTTTATAGTGTTAGCTCTTATGTTTAGGTCTTTGATCTACTTTGAGTTAATTTTTGTATGTGGTGTGAGATAAGGTCATTGGAGTGTTTCGAACAGAGGAGAAACATGATCTGGCTTCCAGTCTTTAAAGATCACTGGCGGCTGTGCTGGGGCCAAAGTGCTGCCAGCTGTGCTTTATTCAATTATTTCACGTACCAACAGTTGGATTCCCAAACCACATCTCGGTATGCTTTTATAACTTCTCAGTCACACCTTTGTTCAACAATTGTCTAAATAATTTGATGTTACTTTTGCATAAGTATGTGCATAAGTATGTGCCCACCTCCCCGACCCAAAAAAACCCTAACCCATTATATGGGGAATAGAAAGATGACTACTTTCCTCTACAATAATATTGTGCTTTTATTATTATTTACTTCTTGAAGATGCATTCAACAAGTATTCATTGCCTGTACTACAAGCCAGGCACTTTCCTAGGTTGAGGAGTTATAGTGGTGAGAAAGGCAGATCTTATGCTCATGGAGCATACATTCTTGTCATGCATTAAAAAAAATTGACCTAATGAATAAATGGTCCTCATAGCCAAGGATTACAAAAACAATAATTAAATCAACTCTTGAAAAAAAAAAAAACACCCTTTCTATTCTCGGTTATACCTAAGAAGTCTATTGAAACATCAAAACCAATCAATGTCAATACAATTGGTAAATAATTCATAGAAAACTGTAATACTCAAACACAGATGTTTATTTTTCCTGTGGCCATAGTCAGCAAACCATACCCGTGAATTCATTCAGTCCTACTTTGTTTTAAATTCAGAAACTACTATGTGCCATGCACTGTTCTGGGAGCTAAATGAATAAGAATGCGGTGTGAGCTGACATGAGAGAGGAGGGCAGAGGCCCGATTGTGGAGGGCCATATAGGCCCCTGGAAAGAGTACGCCTGCTTAGAACATGGTCCATGGTCCAGGGTTAAATGATTTCAGGTGTGTTCTACAGTGTGGCATAGTGGCTCTCAACCCAGCTGTGCATTATAACTACCTAGGAGGTTTTTTTTTTTGGCTGTGTTGGGTCTTCGTTGCTGCGCACAGGCTTTTTCTAGTTGCAGCGAGCGGGGGCTACTCTTCGTTGCGGTGCGCGGGCTTACTGCGGTGGCTTCTCTTGTTGCGGAGCACAGGCTCTAGGTGCACGGGCTTCAGTAGTTGTGGCACATGAGCTCAGTAGTTGTGGCTCACAGGCTCTAGAGTGCAAGCTCAGTAGTTGTGGCACACGGGCTTAGTTGCTCCGCGGCATGTGAGATCTCCCGGACCAGGGTTTGAACCGGTGACCCCTGCATTGGCAGGTGGATTCTTAATAACTGCACCACCAGGGAAGCCCGACCTTAGGAGTTTTTTTTAATGCCAATTCATGGGTCCCACCCTCAGAAATCTTAATTTAATTGATCTGGGGCGGAGCCAGGCCATCACTAGCTTTTAAAGCGTCCCTATGGGATTCTAAAACACAGCTAGGGCTGAGAACCAGTGCTGTGGAACTTTGTGGCTGCATTTACCTACTCATCCATGTATCAAAGAAGCCCAGGGTAGCTGTTTTCTTTGAAAATAACTTGCATTGCTTTATTTTTTTCCTTATAACCAAAGTAACATCTGCTTATTGTAGAATGATACATAGAAAAGAAAAACATCACCCCAACCCCACTTCCCAGAGATTTCTTCTATCAACATTTTGGTGTATTTTCTTTTTGTGCATTTGTTTGTGCTCTTTGTCCTCTAAATGGTATCCAACTTCTTTCATCATTTAATACTGTACCGTAAAGAGCCATCCAGTGTCAGAACGGAGGACTATTTTGACCCTACCTGCAGGTAAACTCTCAGCCCTCCACACACAGAAATGGGATAGTTCTGTTTAGGCAAGTATGTTTGCTTGACTTTTAATTTTCATTTTTTAAAAAAGGACCTTAGTCTTAATCGCTACCTGACTGATTATCCCATCACATCTCTCTGTCCTTCACCAACAGCAGAGGGTACCCATACTCAGGGACTTGCCTTGAATCCTTTCACATACTTTTCAAAAGCCTGGTTGACAGAGATATCTATAGAGGATTGCCTGAAGGACATGAGTCTGTTTATTCCTCTTGGTACTCTAAAATGTGTCCTTGTAGTGTGCCAGACCTTGGAGGATTGCATACATAAAGCACACTATTTTAACTCCTTGTAAAAATGCTTTTACAGGATTGAACCTCAGCTGTATATCATCAGTCTTATTGGCATCATAAGAAACAGTTCTCTGAAGTTTGTCATCATAACTATTATGAAAGTAGACACATTATTTTGCTGGATATCATTTACTTTTATCACTCGGTGTTCCTTTTATAAGAATCCACAAAAGTGCTCAGGAAAAGAACCACAGTTTCTATATATTAATCTCATGCACCTCGTTACTCTTAATTTTTTTGTCTCCATTTTCCTTTGGCAGCCAGGAAGCTCAGTAAAATGGTACCCCAACTAGCAATTATGTCTTACCAGGGTATGCAGTCATGCATTTCCTCTTAACTCTGGCTTTATGATATCTCTATCCTCATTTTCCCTTCACCTATTTTCTCTTCAACTATTGATTTTAACTTTTCAAGTTGGGTATATTTTTGAAGTCTTTGTGGGAGTGTGGAAGGGGGTGGGGAGAAAACAAGAAAGAGAAGATAAAGAAAATATAAAAGGAAGAAGAGAGAGAATGGTGGGATGGGAAGAAGAAGGCGGGCAGAAAGGCAATAAAGGGCAGCCTAATAAATAGTGTCAAAGCTGGGGCACAGGAGTCTTAAGGGGGAAGATATCACCTTGTGTCCGATTGTGCTAGACAGTGATGGCCTGAAGAAGTCAATGATAATACAAGGTCTTGCAGAGAGCCTGCCCTCTGCAGGGCCCTCTGCCAGGTACTTTAAATGCATCACCTCATTAAACCTTCATAGCAACCCTTAGAGAAAGGCACTGTCTCAGATCTTAAAAAAACCAAAATGCCAGGGATATAGAGAGGGGAAGTAACTTGCCCAAGTTCACACTGAGTGGTGAAACTGTTGTTTTTTTCTACATCTTTATTGGAGTATAATTGCTTTACAATGGTGTGTTAGTTTCTGCTGTGTAACAAAGTGAATCAGCTATACATATACATATATCCCCATATCCCCTCCCTCTTGCGTCTCCCTCCCTCCCTCCCTATCCCACCCCTCTAGGTGGTCACAAAGCACCGAGCTGATCTCCCTGTGCTATGCGGCTGCTTCTCACTAGCTATCTATTTTACATTTGGTAGTGTATATATGTGTGAAACTGGTTTTTAATCCAGGTCTGTTTGCTAAACACCACAAGCCTACAGATTAAGGCTAATATGACTCTTAAAAATGGGCCGTTGAAATCTTTCAGAGAAATCAAAACTCCAGCCAAGTGACCTTTCCTTTTTAACAGTCCCTTACTTTACCATCATCTTGGGGGGGGGGTGTGTCTGTGTGAATGTGTGTGTTATAAAGGATGACTTTCCCCTTCATCTATCTATTTCCATCTCCCAAAGAAATGTACTTACATTGTAAATAAGATCAGGAATGGGAGGGAAACAGGACAGACTTGCTGGCAGGAAGAGCAAGCAGGAAAGCCAAACGGACAAAGGGAAAGCTGACAAGACAGAAGGAAAAGAGTGAACGATGGGAGAGCAGACGGGAAGAGGCTCTTGCAAAGAACTGAAACCCTGACTGAAGGCCAGGGAAAAAACAAAGCCGATCTTGGCAGCAAGCCTGGCATAAGAAGTGGCAACTAGAGCTAAAATAACAACGAGGTGCTCAGGAAAAGATGAAGTTCTAAGGGGAGAAAGAGCGAAGGCTTTCTCACCCCCTCCTCCCACCTCTGGGTCCACAGCACAGGGCCAGGGTGGACAAGGCGCAGTGGGGAGCACAGAGCCTGCCCTAAGCCCTCAACACCCCCATCATAACCCAACTCTTACATTTTAAAAAATTGGAGAGCTCGAGCTTTCTATTTTTAGTAAAGAGAATTTTTTTCTTTTATCTCCAATTACGCAGTTGTTCTACAGAATCGTAATTTCCCAACAGCTCGAAGATCCAAGTAAAACTCAGTATTTAAAAAAAAAAAATCTCTAAATCCCTGAGGGAGCTTTACGCTAATGCACAGATGAAGATGGATTCGTGGACTCTCGGGTGCTGACCGACAGCTGCGCCGTGCAAAGCGAGGCTCCGTTCACAAGTGCACTGATGCTCTGCACGGGGCTTAGTGGTTCCATTAGCAGGAAAGTGGAAACTCATCGTTTTCCTCTGGGTAAGGGACATAATCTCTACTTCAACTAGGTCTTTTTAAAAATTATCCCGGTCACAACACAGCTGGCCCTAGTGTCAAAAGATTCCATTCAGGAAAGCACCCAAAAGCCCAGCATTTATACCCTGAATGAAGATAATGACAATTCTTTTTTCTCCCCTCCAATGTTTTATTTTGAAAAAGGTCAAACCTACAGGAAGGTTGCAAGAAAAGTACAGTGAATATCCATATACCATTCAACTAGATTGGCCAATTGTTAATATTTTGCCACATTTATGCCTTCTCTCTGTGTGTGCGTGGTACGTATACATACACACATAATTACACGCTCATTTTTTTTGCAGAAACTTTGAGCCTTTAAAGAGTTGTTTGCTGATGTTATAACCCTTTGCTCCAAATACTTCAGCATATATATTCTAAAAACAAAGACACCCTCTTTCATAATCATGGTACAATTACCATATTCATAAAAATTCACAATTGACAATTGACATTATACTATTATCTAATAATATACAGCCTACATTCAAACTTCTCCATTTATCCCAATAATATTCATCATAGAGGAGTTTGCCCTCCCAATCCAGGATCTTAACAAGAAGCAATCATTATATTTGGTTGTCATGTCCCTTTAGTCTCCTTCAACCTAAAGGAATCCCTCAGCCTCTAAAAAAAAATTCTTTCATGATATTGACATTGTTTTAAGAATCCAGGCCAGTTATTTTGCAGAATGCCCTCAATTTTCATTTGTCTATTTGTTTATTCACGATTAAATTCATGTTAAATACCAGAAATACTGTTCGTTTGAATCAAGTGAAACTGTCATTTTTAAAGACCAAAACCAGTCAAAAACCAGCAATTTAACGTGGTTCAACTTAACGCATAAGGAATATTGTGTCCTTATTATATCACATCAAGGACACATGATGCTTGTTTGTCCCGTTATCAGTGATGTTTGATCGTGTGATTAAAGTGGTATCCACTAGATTTCTCTATTGTAAAGGTATTTTTTCCTCTTTGTTATTACTAAGAACTCTATTATTAGGGGATCCTTTGAGACTATGTAAGTATTCTGTTTCCCAGTGGTCTTTTGTCCTGTTATTTTATCATTCATTGATGATTCTTGTCTGAATCTATTAATACTATGGTGGATGTAAAATGGTGTCTTCCTGTTTCTATCATTGCTTCCACATTTGTTAGCTGGCATTCTTCTGTAATGTGCTTTACCTTCCCACTGTTTACAAACTTTTCAGTTAGCAAGGACTCATGGATTAAAGGTTTTATCTATCTATTTATTTAGTAGAAAAGAAAAAGTTTAATGAGGAACAACACATTAACACAGTCTCAAAGTATATTCCCACAAATTATTTGAAAAATTACTATTTTCTCCTTGTAGTTAACAAACAACAAGGATTTACTGTATAGTACAGGGAACTATATTAATGTCTGGTAATAACCTATAATAGAACTTACCAAGTCCTTCTTGTTTTTCTAATGCCCGTACACATTCCTCCTACAATGTATATTATATACTTTGTCAAATGTAAGTTTACATGTCCTGAGAGGCAGTTCCAGAACCAGTCATAGAAGTGAGATTTTTAGTTTTTGTATTTGGTCTGAACTTTCCATCTTTTTTAAACATCTTAAGTCAGTTTCCTAAATTTGATTAACTTTTATTGGGAAACTATTCTTGGTTGTCACCACTTTGTTGCTATCTGTAGTTATACGTGATGGAAGTACGTGATGGAGGGGAAAGCATGGGCTTGGGAGCCCATGGGTTTGGATTGAATCCTGGCTTTGCCTCTTAAGGGTTATGCAAGCTTGGGAAAGTTATGCTACCTCTCTAAACTTCCATTTCCTCAACTTAAAAAAAAAGAGAGAGAGATTCTAATCCCTGACATAGGGTGGTTGTGAGTATTCAGGAATGCTGTATACAAAGTGACCAGTTCAGTATCTGGCATATAGGAAGTGCTCAACTAAGTGGTAGTTATTATTACTACTATTAATGTCTTTTTTTTCCACACTTACATTTCTTTGCAGGTTTTACCCATTCTTAATTTTACATCTCCCAAATTATTTTTCTACAAATGCATAATTTTGTACTTCTCCAAAGTGAAAAGTCATTTTACTCTTTCTTATCTATCTTTTTAATTTAGGTCCTTCTGCATCTAATCGACTCTTCCTGGTGTTGCATCCCCTCCTAACCTGCAGCATCTGCAAACTTCATTTAAACCATATTTCTTTCATTTCTTTGCAAAATTTATAATCCTGAGTTCATTTTATATTCTCCTTATCCCTTCCAGAAACATCCTCTTCCAAAAAATTCATTTATAGTCACCCTATATTTAGTTAGGAAGTTTCTTTCCTCCCTCTCACTTGTTTTTCTCTCTCCCTCTCTCCCCCCCACCTCTCTTTCTCCCGCCCCCTCTCTCTCTCCCTCTTTTTTCTTTTTTTTCTTTCAGGTGATAGGTATGTCTTGGAGTACCTGCTAGGCCAGACAGTGTACCATAGGTTCCCTGACCTCAGTCTAGTAAGAAACAGGTACATAATTCAAGGTAGACCAAATATTACAAAGTTATAAGGTGACTAGGAAATATAAAGGAGAAAGAAAGGTAGAATGAGTAAAAGCTGGACATTTGGTGTCTTGGAAGATAATTGGTAAAAGTTTAAAACCAAACTCTATTCTACCCTAATCTTAAATAAAGTTAAAATTTTCATCTAACACTGCAGGTTCACCAGGATTACACTTATTCAGGGACACACTGTACACATAAGTGCCACATTCAATTTCTAATGCAGAAAAGTCTATTGCTATCATTTAACCCTTCCATACAAGACTTAGAACACTGTGTCTGATGCTATAAATAGTAAAAAAAAAAAAAAATCCTGGGTAATTTTTTCTGAACTATCTTCCAGTTTACTCTTCTCTTTTTATCTTCATCTATTATTTTTAACCCATATGATGAGCTTTAAATTCCAATTGTGTTTTTTCTAGAAGTTCTCCATGGTTCTTTTTCAAAATTGTTTGGCTATTCTTTGAAATTTCTTATTCTATGTAGGTATTTTCAAGCTTGTCTTTTATTTCTTTAAACATAGCAAGCATGGTGGTTTTATACTCCTTGAATAATAATCCATTATTTGAAGCCTTTGTAGATTTGTTTCTCCTGTCTGTTTTCCTTCTTGGTACCAATTTCCTTGGGTGCTTAGTTATTTTTTTACAGTGAGCAGCTCATTTTTCATGGAAACTTATTTGTGGGATTTCTTTGTGTCCTATTATGAAGAAGTTTTCATCCAGAGAGAATTTCTTCTTACTTCTACCCAGCTGCCTGAGGCTGCTGCCATTCCCAGACCACTAAATTTAGGCTTGAAGGTTTTTAACTACCCAAATGATATGAAATTTGTGCTAAAAAAAATGCACCAGGGCAGATATTTGTGGGCTAAGATGTGTCCCTTCTGACACTGGCTCTGCTCAGGACCAAAGCCACTTTTCTTACAGTCCACTGGAGGTAGGGGTAGGAAGGATACATTCATTTCTGATTGACCCCTCCCCGGAGGATGTAGCCCTTTGGGGTCTCAGTTTTATGAGCAGGGTCTCCCATTAGATAGTCCCCTACCTTAGATAGGCCCTAGCCTTTGTTTTATGTCCTCTCAGTCTTGGACCATTAAAACAAATCCAAGTTTGCTGGGTTCAGCAGTTTTTGGGAAATAAGGGCAAAAATAGTTTTCCTCTCAGACTGTTTGCCTTCACTAAGATTGGCCTGATCACTTTTTACAATATTTTTAACCCTTCTAGGCTTTTAAAAACATTTTAAATTTCGAATTATCAAGATTTTCTGGTTTCTTTTAATGAGAGTGTGCAAATAGCTCTAAGAAATAGAACTCTAAATCCACAGTAACTGCAGCAACTTCTCAGACATCACAGGATCATTCAATTTTTAAAAATCACAAAAAACTACTTGCTTAAAAGTTTTCCATCCCTAAATATTCCAAGTTGTTTACTTTCAATTATAAAACCTCTTATTTAAAATACATTCAATAATCTCAATAATAGGTGTGTGCTCTGGCAAATCCTGGAAGATAAAACTTTCGACACTGATGGTTTATATGCGTGTAATCTTTATGATAAAATCTAAACTTCCTAGAAGAAGCAGGGAATAAAGTATGTTGGGTAGTTACATTTTTTGGCTAATAATGGTTAAGCCAAAAATGGTCTTTTTGTTTTATTTTTATTATTAAAATTGTCTTAAATATGTACAATATACATTAGTTAAATATGCAAAATACAGTTTAATGATTCAGAGTCCTACAATATTACTGTTATTAAAAACTCTCAAAGGGATTTTATACCCTTTATTTATTTCAGAGTAGCCTCTAGAAGTTGTTCCAAAAAAGTTAAAGTATACATTTAATATACAAACCCATCTAATGTTTACTTGCTATTTGTCTATTTGTCATCCAAGTCAAAAGGTGAGAGACAGCAAATAGTGTTTGGTTAATTCAGGCTAATAAATTAGGTGTGCTTCAGTTAATTCTGGCTTTCATTTCCAAACAATTCTTATTTTTCACACAGTGAAAATGGCCGGAATTGCCCCTCTTCCACAGACCGGCAAACAGAACGTTACCGATTGATTCAAGTAGTAAATGATCAGTTCAATGTTTAGGTGGTGGAACTGTGCTTTTATTTCCCCTGACACAACTTTGGAGGGAAATTCAATCATTTTTAAAACCCTGAAAGAAGGCTTCAGTGGTAATTCAACTGGCAAGAAAATCCAACATATAAGCAGTGGAGTAGGACTTGGGAAATCCTCCGACTCAGTGGATTTATTCAACAGTTATTTACTGTGCACCTACCCTGGAGACTACGTGAAACAGTGTAGACACACAGTAAACAAGACTGAGTGTCTGCCCTCCAGGAACTTTGTTTCCTAAGGCAGCCTAAGACCCTTGGAGGTAGCAGTGGGGACAATAGCTTTCCTTCTCCACCACTTTCCCTCCCCTTCATCTTCTGTTGGTCTCAGCAATTGCCACTGCCCCACTGTAAGCTAGGGTGCGGTTTTGGGGAATATGTTGGGAACTGGGAGGCTCCCTCACCCCAGCATCCGCCTTGTTGACCAGGGTCCCAGCCTGGTCCCAGGCATGCAGGATCTTAGTTCCCTGACCAGGGATCGAACCTGCACCCCTGCAGTGAAAGTGCGGAGTCCTAACCACTGGACTGCCAGGGAATTCCCCTGGTTCCATTTCCTCATCACCTTCTCTAGACGTCCGTCCTATGCCTCATCCCAGAGCTCACACATGGAACCCAGTAGTACCTAGGTCAGGCTTTATTCTGAAATATGGATGCTTATACGATGGTCTTAGGTAGCACCCAAGGCAGCAGAAGTCCTCCTGACAGAGCAGTTCCATCCTCAGATGAGTTTGCAGGGGTTGATATCAGTGAGAAGGCTAAAGTAGAAGAATGTGAGTGGACTTATAAGCACACAGGAGACACATCCTGGGGATTCCTAAAAATAACTGGGGGAGCTTCACCTGGGAAGCTGAGGTCCTTATCTGTCAGTGGTAGCATCAAACCAGCAAAAGGTAGGCTTTTATGGTTAAGGCAATCTCATTGTTATCCAAAGCTAGTGAAAACTGAAGACATTCAGGACACATACATTGTCTCCCTGACTCCAAAATGCAAATCAAAAAGAGAAAAAAGGGATTGGAGAGGACCATGGAAAATCCTCAGAGAGAGCCTTTTACTCTCAAATTCTCTTTTAAAAAGCCACACGACTGCTTCACCGTTGGGCATATGGGAATGAAGTTACAAGATTGAGCAGGCTCTGTCCCACAGTGGGTCTTAGAGGAAAGGACTAGGTAAGAAGGGATAGTGTTAGGAAATCAGAAGAAGTGGGCAGCCTTGTTCTGGATGAAGTCAGAAGAAAGCAGGCATTTACTAGGACCAAGAAATATGCCCAGACTTCTTTATGCCAGTGGGCATCCTGTACTCCCACCCCCAACTCTCCCCTCAACAGTAACTTATTCCATCACCACCCCTGCAGGCTCACGCTCACCCCTTCATCCACCCACCACCTCCTCCCACTTCATTTTAACCCAACAAACAATTTACAAATTTTAGTATCATGACTCTCAACCTTGGCTGCATATTAGAATTACCTGGGGAGATTTTTAAAACCCCTGTGCCCAGGCCAATTAAATCAGAAGTAAAACCCAGGCATCAGTAGATTTTAAAGCTCGCCTGGTGATTCCCGTGTACAGCCCAAGTTGAGAACCTCTGTTTTAGGAACACAACTTATTAATAATAAACTGAATACTGCCTAGCTTTTCTTCAAAAGCAGACTGTCAAAAGGGAAAGCAGACTGGTGGGATAGGGTACAGGAGGAATAGAGAAAGTAGAATTTTGTATCAGTAATGAAGACTGTGTGTGTGTATCACCCATGTGTTCTATGAAGAGCTCATTCAAATTTAGAACAAAAACATTGGGATCTTACAAAGGGAATGCACAAAGGTCATGAACAATTCACACAGAGAATTACAAACAGTAAACAAACAGAAATATCCTTTTTGCTGATAATCAAAAAACCTAAATTATAAGCAATCTTGAGTTTCCATGTTATAACCACTAATGTAAGAAGAAAAAGCTTAAATGACACTTAATTTTTATGAGATTGCAGTGAAACCAATATGCTCACAATTGGTTTTAAAAAGCTCTTTCTGGGTAGCAAATGGCAGCATGAAAAATATTAGAAAGGTGTATGGGCCCATGGACTACTAGAGGTTTATTTTCAGTAGGTATTTAAACTGAAGCAAAAATATCATAAATCAACTGTACTTCAATAAAAAAAAAATACAAAAAATAAACTGAAGCAAAAAGAAATACACCTGACAACAATCTCTGCAACAAATCCTAAATAGCAAAAAAAAAAAAAAAGGAAACAACCTAATTTTCCAACTTCAGGGTAATGGTTTAATAATTCATGGTATACCAGCACCTCAGAACATTATGCAGTTATTAAGCTGACAACTATGAAGACTGTGAGGAAATGTGGAAAAAAACTCTCCCTTGAGGGGCCTGTGCCCCAGGCTCAGCACAGCCCCTCTGCACAGCACTCTGCCTGCCGGGCCAATCTGAGGAGGAAGCTGTAATTTGACCTGATTTCCCAGCTTCCACTGAGAGACCACCGGATGTAGCTCCTGTCAGCTCTCACATCTCTGTTCACGTCCATGAGGACGGGGAGCCCAGCCTCCTGCCGCCTGGGCTCTTAACCCCAGAGCTCTGAAAGTCTCACTGAGCCTTCTATCCCCACCCCCAAAGCCCTGCAGTCTGTCCTCTGGAACCCATGAGATGTGATCAGCAAGGCCCCTGTGTCCCCAGCTTCATCTCTGAGCCTTACCTTGTCATCCTAACTCAGTGGTTAGAAAGCATTTTAGCAACTGGAAATGATAGTTGTCAAAATGACTGGATGCTGCTTTTGCCAGGGGGTAGGATTTGCTGCAATGAGCACAACAGTCCCTCACAAGGAGGAATTGCTCTGTAACCTGCCAGATGAGCACGTAACTTAGGAAACCGTTTATAATCATCTGAAGCTAGAATTTAACTCTATTCTATATAGAAACCCCAAGTATTTTTCATACAGTGGTAAAATACGTTGAATTTTGCAAAAATAAAACTTCCACGTTAAATTGGGAGAACACTATGCTTTGTTTTGTGCACCTTCGAAGAGCTGGGCAACATTTTAGAAAATCGCATCCGGGAAGGCAACACACCTCTTACGGTCTGCCTGTACCACAGTCGCGTTCACAGTGTTCCCCTAATGGGTCCAAATAGTGAACAACTTCATTATGCCTTTTAGCGGAGCCATGACCAAACACTTTTACATGTCAAAATGAAATTATCTTATTGTTAAGTTACTTTCCTTTTTATCTTTGTATTATGTTACAGCTAGGGAGTTACAGAATATCTGTTATAAAAGGGGAACATTTGTTTTAATCAATATTTTTTTTATTGAAGTATAGTTGATTTACAATGTTGTGTTAATTTCTGCTGTACAACAAAGTGATTCAGTCATACATGTATACACATTCTTTTTTAATATTCTTCTCCATTATGGTTTCTAATAGGTTATTGAATATAGTTCCCTGTGCAATACAGTAGGACCTTGTTGTTTATCCATCCTGTATATAAAAGCTTACATCTGCTCACCCCAACCTCCCATTCCATCCCTCCCTCGGCCTCCTCCCCCTTGGCAACCACCAGTCTGTTCTCTATGTCTGTGATTCTGTTTCTGTTTCATAGATAGGTTCATTGTGTCATATTTTAGATTCAACATATAAGTGACATCATACGGTATTTATCTTTCTCTAAAAGGGGAGCATTGAGTCTAGTAGGAATGAACATGAAGCTTCCTGTGTAGCTCTTGCAAGTGGAGACTGTTGTTCCTCCATCCTCTCACACAGAACCTCAAGCTGGTCCTCCATCGCTGCCTCCACAGCATGTCTGCTATCTTCTCTATTAAAAATCTCAGTTCTTTCTGAAGAACATGTCATCAGACTATAGCACCCATGACCCCCCGGCCTTGGTGCTCTCAACCACTGACTCCCAGGTTACCTCCCTTCATGTATTGATTTTTAACATGTGGCTCAACTGTCTTCCTTTCTACCAACCCTTCTGTCATCATTCCTGGAAACCTCAACCTCTATGAGGACAGTCTACCACCATCCTGGCTTTGCAGGTTCTTCATCTCTTCACTTCTGAAAACATTTTCCCACCCTACCTTAGCCACCTACTACCATGGTTATATCCCAGTCCTCATCACCTCCAGGGAGGGCACCACCTCTAATATCTAAAGTTAAAGCCTCCACTCTCTGAGTACTGCTTGTCCTTCCAGCTCACTCATTCTAGTGTCCTCCCCGCAACAAGCCTTACACCCCATTGGGACTCCTGATTCATTGGACCCATCATTGCTCTGCTCTTTCTCCCCCTGCCCACATTTCTGCCCCCGTCCATGTCTTTACCTTTGTCCTTACTATTGACCCAGTTTTGATCCCATGATACACAATTTTACATAAATGCACACCCCTATATCTATATCCATACCCATACCTCCTTTGTTGCTTGCCCTGTTCATTTTATTGTCTGAAAAAGTTCCAACCACAGTTAAACACTACTTCCTGCTGAGTGTAGCTGAGAAAAACACATCATCTTTCAAAATGGTCTAACTTTATGACAAAAACTTTCAAGTAGGGGTTAGGCTCATTCACACTGATAATAAAATCCTAAAAGATGTCTCTAGGGAGTTGACGTTCTCACTGTCTAAGGGCAACTCTGTCACATTTTCTCAGATCACTAACAACATCCTCCTCTCCTCACCCTCTGATGATGATCTGAACCTTTATTTCACTGATCGAATAGACCAAATTTGATGAGAATCACTTCATCAATCCACTAATAAATCTAACAACCTATCTGCATCTGCAGACAGTACACATATTACGTCTTTACTAATATAAAATGGATGAACTGTCCATATTCTCAGACCAACCCTCCACTTGAGCACTGAGCCTCATCATTCCCATCACTTCTCACCTGCTTACAACCTTCTTCCCCAAAATTATACCTCCTCTTATGAATCACCATTTTCTCTTCTCATTCCCGAAGTCTGCACACTTACTCTTACATGTGCCCCACCCTTAACTGCATCCTTTTCCAGCTCCCACACTACTTCTCTGCTCCTGCTCACAGCAAACTCAAAAGTTGTCCCTACATGATGTCTCCATTTCTTCACCTCTCATTCTGTCTGTAATGCATCTTATCAGGATTTCACCCTCACCACAGCACTGAAACAAATCTTATTAATGTTGCCAACGACCTCCATTTGGCTAAACCCAATGGACAATGCTCTGTCTTCAATCTTATTCCACTTCTCAGGAGCATTTTACCACATCCATCATGTCCTTCCATCTTAAAGCATGTTTTCACTGCTTCTAGGATACTACACTATCCTGTTTCTTCTCCTGTCTTACTGGCCACCCATTCTTAGTTCCTTTTACTTCACTTGTTGCTTCTCTTCTGCTCAACCCCAAAGTCTCCTGAGCTTAGTTCTAATCTCTTTCTCTTCTATCTACCTGATATCTATGGCTTTAAATATCACGTACAAGCCCATGACTCTCAGTTTATATCTCCAGCGCCAACTCTTCTCTGGGGTTCAGATGCATATCTCTCAGTACTTTTTTGGCATCTCAAACTTAGCATGACCAACAGGAAATGCTTGATGCTCCCACCCCCTCCCCTGCACAGTCCGCTCTTTCACGACTCTTCCTAGTCACCTTTAATGGCACCGTCATCCACCCAGTTGCTCAGATCAAAAACCGAGGAGTCATCTCGGACTGATCCCTTTCCCTCATCATCACATCCAATCCAACAGCAATCCTCTGACTCTACTTATTTTTCACTGTGGGAAATACAAACATGTAGCATCTATCCGTTGTCAAAGTTACTCCTGTGAATGTGTGCCACTGACTGAGGCTCAGACCACAAGTGAATCCAGCCAATCAGAACTCACCAAATCCCGACCACTTCCAGACACTCTCAAAGTGTTTATTTATTTATTTTTATTTATTTTTTGTGTGTGTGTGGTATGCGGGCCTCACACTGTTGTGGCCTCTCCCGTTGGGGAGCACAGGCTCCGGACGCGCAGGCCCAGCGGCCATGGCTCACGGGCCCAGCCGCTCCGCGGCATGTGGGATCCTCCCAGACCGGGGCGTGAACCCGGTTCCCCTGCATCGGCAGGCGGACGCGCAACCACTGCGCCACCAGGGAAGCCCTCAAAGTGTTTATTACCCAGCTGTTTCAGTTGTCTGTTGCTGTATAACAAACCACCCCAGAATTTAGCGGCTTAATACACAACAGTTGTTTATGTGCTCCCGATTTGGCAGATTGGGCAGCTCGTGGTGGGAATCTCTGATCCACAGGGCAACCACTGGGGAGCCAGCTGGAGCTGCAGGGTCTACCCCTACCATGGTTTCACTCACAGGCCTGGCAAATTGACATAGACCACTCAGCTGAGGTTATTGGCTGGTGACCTCAATTCTCCCTTACGTGGGCTTCTCCCCGAATCTTCTTGGATTTCCTCACAGCAGAGTGAGTTCCAAGAAGAAGGGAAGAGAAGTTGCCAGTCCTCTTAAAGAGTAGGTCTGAAATTGGTACGGGGTCACTTCTGTTGTACTCTATTGGTCAGTCACAGGGCAGCCAAAATTCTAGGCAGTGGATGGACTCTACTGCCTAGTGAGGGGCAGTGACAAAGAATTTGTAGCCATATTTAATCCACTACACCAGCCTTTTAAACAGTATAACTGATCTGTAGTTGATTTGGTTCTTTAGAAACAGTGGTGTGCTGGTAAATGTTGAACAGCTGACTGGAGGGAAAGGGGGAGCAGGTGTTGATTGACAGTATTTGCCAACTGCCATGGTATAAACTCCCCCACCATGACTGATTTCAGGCTACAAATGATGACACCGACAAACACAGAGTTGGGAAGAAACGCACGCAATTGGCTCTTACAAGCCAGTACAAGCTAGCTCCGGGAACAACACTGACCAACTGAAAAAGAAAATTCTGCATGGTTGTCCAGATAGTAAATGGTTATTGAGGGCCTACTATGTATGAGGCATTAGAAAGAGAGGTGACCAAAACAGATCTGAACTCTGCCCTCATGGAGCTTGCATTCTAGTAGAGGAGTCAGATAATAAGCAACAAAGTATTGATCGAATACTATAACGATAGGTGCTATTGTGGAAATAAAACAGGGCAAAGAGGAGAATGTGGGCAGTACTCTTTTAACATAGGGTAATCAGAGAAGACCTTTCTGAAGAGGAGACATTTAAGTAGGTTAGCAACCAATAACAGCAGAAGCTAACTCTTATATATCACTTTCTATGTGCCATGAACTCTTTTGATCAGATTACATACATTAATTTATGAATTAAATTCCATAAGAAAATGTCCTAAGTAAGGACAAATTTAGTTCAATAAAAGATAATGCTATAGCCCTTCAAACATATGTCTAGAGCAGAAGAAAACATTTGAAATAGGTAATGCAAAAAGCCAAAAGCTGGCAACTTGGGAAGAACGTGATTTGCATTTGACTCTCACCCAGTCCCATTAACTGTGGTACCACCTGTGGTAGGGAACGCAGTTGTGAGAGGACAATCTCAAGAGTGTGTGAGAGGGGAGACAAGATTTACACTCATGCGCTGAGGCCATTTAGGAAAGGGTTTACAAACTGTCTTTAACTGTGATATCATGGCCTTCCCAACAAGGGCTGTATCTGAGAGAAATGCCATAAATGTGTGGTGTGTTTTAAGGTCCAGACATCTTCACATTTATCCTCAAAACCACTCCATGAAGGAGCCAGGGCAAGAAATAACCCTTTTTCACAGATTAGGCATCTTGGACTCACTAAACAAGAGAGCACTGATTTTCTGGCTCTAAATCAAATTAATTCAATAAATACGTACTGAGTGCCTGCGATGGATCAGGCATGGTGCAGGCGCTGGGGGGGAATTCTTCCCTCCCCACTTCCCCACCAGCCATCCACAGCCCTGGGAACATGGCGGCTGTGATGCCACACTCTCACTGGCTCCACACACGTACCAGGGAAACATACCCCCACTGATGTCTATTTCAGGCAGAGGAGGGAGGCAGGGAGAAGTGAGACCCCTTCTGGGCATAGCAGTGGATTTGGAATCTCACACATTCCTGCCTTAAGCCCCCTCTTTCAGCAAGAAAGAGCAGAAACAATCCATCCCTGATTTTTTAACTTCCCCATCTGTAAAACAATCTCAAAACTAATTTCCCTTAAAACTGAAAATCTTTCTATAATACTATATACCAAAATACAGATTTTGTACTCACCATGTTTTAAATCCTAAGAGATCTCCTCTCCCTAAATACATGCTGTCATTGCTCTCAATTAAACGAGTAAGAGCTGGAGCAGGCAAGAGAAACCGTGCTCCCTGGCAGAGCCCTGGGGCTGATGAAAGCATTGACTCCGTGGGTCAGAGAAACACGTCCCCAGAGACACCATCTAAAAGCACACTGAGAAATCTGAGTTGAACCATGTGTCAGAAGACCCACTGAGCCTTTTAAATGGTTAAGGGAAGGCTGTGATCAGCAGAGTGAAGGGCAGCTGAAAGATCAAAGACTCCACAGAGCAAAAGACAAGCCAAGTCAGCGGTGAACAATAACTTGTTTTCTTCCTTAAGGAGCAAAACATGCTAGGGCTAAAGCCAGAGTGAGTACATTCAGGCTTTACCAAAAGGCGCAGGAAACGCGTATGTGGTTATGGGAGTGAGGGAGAGGTGCAATAAAAAACTAGTTTAGGGGCTTCCCTGGTGGCACAGTGGTTGAGAGTCCGCCTGCCGATGCAGGGGACACGGGTTCGTGCCCCGGTCCAGGAGGATCCCACATGCC
>NC_041223.1:49136560-49140146 GCF_002837175.3 Physeter macrocephalus
CAGTGGTTGAGAGTCCGCCTGCCGATGCAGGGGACACGGGTTCGTGCCCCGGTCCGGGAGGATCCCACATGCCGCGGAGCGGCTGGGCCCGTGAGCCACGGCCGCTGGGCCTGCGCGTCCGGAGCCTGTGCTCCGCAACGGGAGAGGCCGCAACAGTGAGAGGCCCACGTACCGCAAAAAACAAAAAAACTAGTTTATATGGTCCATAAAGATTCATTAAATCTGTCTTGAACTATGAGGGAAATGACTGGAATTAGGGTCTCCAGTTTACAGCCAAAGGAACCGGTGTGAAAGGAGTAAATTGCTGAAACACTGTTAAGTAGATGAACAGAAGCAGAAAAGAAAAAAAAAAATCCCAAATATCTTATTCCCCTGCACTGTCCATCAGAGAACATATCCTTTATCTTAAAATGATGGTTATCTAGTTACTTTCAGCCTGGGGAAAGACCTGAAAAGTGGCAAAATGCCTGATCTATAGGCTCTCTTGGGAAGGGAGTAGGGTTGATAAGAGATTTTCCTATCAGTGGAAGACCAAGATTGACTTTCAGCTAGGAATCCAGCCAATTTAGTACTTCTTTCCTATTGTGAAGAAATACTATATATGGACACACTAAGCCTTAAAGAAACTGGTTAGAGGGGAAAGATAAAGCAAAACCCAAGTGTAGAAAGGCAGACAAGTAGGCTCAGTTGGCTGGGTTTCTATCCAAATCCACCTAATTATGCATGTGGCTTGGCTGGCAGTTTGACATGAGCTAGGCTTGTCCCCAGACACCCAGGCTAAGCCTGCAACCTCCAGTCTGCACAGGGTGGGTGCAGAATAAACCTTGTATAAGCAACCCAGGTTTTCTGTCCTTGTGCCCAAAGGAGAACGCCCCCAAACTGGAGTGTACTCTTCTTTTTAGAATTGCTCCTTCTTTGCATGTCCAAGATCCAGCTACTCTTTGTTCCTGCTTACACACAGCTTAACACAGTCTCTCCTCCCTCCCCTAGGCCTTATCCTCTTCCTTTTTCCACTGACCCCACCCAGAAAGGACTGTATTTCATTGTCTGTAACTAACTCAGTCATGTTTCCTGCACCAAGGATATTACACACACACACAAAAAAAATTCTACTACTTGGTGGCATTTACAGGAACATCTGAAAAGAAATCTTGTGGACCTCAGTCTTGTTCTCCTCTCCAAGCAAGCAAAGCCAAGAGGGACTTTCTTCATTATGGGGTGAATTTTACAGGGATGCATCTTCCCTCTGCTGTTTTCTCTTCCCTCCTTCTATTTCACTCCCAGCCCCACCCTCAAGCTGCAGAGTGAAAAGGGAGCTTACTGTCCATGCCCTCCTCCATACACTCAAGGATGGAGGGTGACAGGCCACTACAGACTGGGAGTCCATGCATGGGCAGATTCCCAGGCTCTGGATGGTGTCCATGGCCTGCCCCTCTTCCTCTGTGTCAATCATCCCCTTCTCCCCCGCCAAGCCAGCTGTCTGCACCTGGACATCTCTGTCACTCTGCTCCCTCACTCTGCCTGGCCAGAGGCCACATTGGCATGGTTCCTGCTGGGGTCTGTACTCTGCTGTGGGCAGCCAGCTGGAACTGGGTGGGGGTGGGGAGGACACCAGTGCCCGAAGCAGCAGACCATGCCCTGGCTTCACCTAGCTTTTTACCTGGTGTAAACAAATCTACAGGCTTCCAGGGAGCTTTCAAATGTGTGCTCTAACCAAATGAACAAGCGTATTGCAAAGTCTTTCTACTAGTGAACAATGTAGTTTGGGTTTACGTGGGTAGGCATATCTGTAGACCAAAGTCAATATTATCATTCAACTAAATAATATCTTCAAAATGCAATTATAAATATTCAGCAAAAATAGTAGATTTTTTCAATAACCTTCAATTTATTTAAAGTGTCGAGACTTCCCAAAGTTCATTTAATCTCTCATGAGTTTTCACACAGCAACACTCCCAGGAACCACAGTTACAGTGTTTTTGCAGGTCACCCCAGTCTACACCCCATTTTGTTAAGGCTCCTTGGTTATAAGCAGCAGAAAACCAAATCTACTGACTTAAGCAGAAAAAGGGAAATTGTTTGGAAGATGTCTGCATAGCTCATAGAACCAAGTGAAGAAAGTGAAGGAAGGAAGACGGGGTGGCGCCGAGGCCCTCAGCTGCAGGAGGTCCCGGCCGCCGCACAATGCATTGCCGTGGCCCTGTGCCCTGTGCATTAATTTTCTATTGCTGCCATAACAAATTACCACAAATGTAGTGGCTTAAAGGAACATAAATTTCTGAACTCACAGTTCTGTAGGTCAGAAGTCTGGCATGCCTCAACTGGGTCCTCTGCTGAAGGCCAAAGTCAAGGTGCCAGCCACGCTGGGGTCTTATCTGGAAGATTAAGAGGAGAATCTACTTCTAAGCTCACTCAGGTTGTTGGCTGAATCCACTTTCTTGTGATTATAGGATTGAGGTTTCCACTTCCTCAATGGCTATCAGTTGGGAGACCTCATCAGCTCCTAGAAACCACGGCACTATCTTCTCATATGGCCCCCTCCATCTTCAAGCCAGCAATGGAGTGTCATATTCCCAGATAATTAGATCAGGCTCACCCAGAGAATCTCCCGTCTTAAGGTCAACTCTGCCACATAACATAACAATTGTGGGAGTGATAGCTCATCATCTCATATTATAGGTTGGGGGGAGGGGATTCGAAATTCTGCCTACCACACCGGGACTCGGCTCCCATAACTTTTAGTCCCTGTCTGTCTGTGTCATTCTTCACATTCTCAGGAGAGAAACTCTGATTGGCCAGTTTGGGTCAGGCGTCCACCCCAATCAATCAACTATGACCAGGGGACATATAAGAGGGGTCAGCACCTGATATCAGCGGCTGTTCTGAGAGAGGGGAAGATTGTTGGGAGATGGGCATGGATCACAAAGGAAACCGTTGGAGGGGGACATAAGGAAGTGAAGCAAGGAGAGTCCCATGCATAGCTGGCAGACAAGCCAGCCCAACAAGGTGAAGGGCCTAAGAGAAGCAGTAGCCTCGTTTATCTGCTCATATTTTGTCCTTGTATTTTCCACCGGGGTTAAAAACCTGTAATGTTCACACTATGCAAAATAGAACTGGGACTGGGTTGAGTTAACGAGTACATTTCTGAGAGCTATACGGTTTTCCTCTGGAGAGCTGGGGATTTGTATGTTCCCCTATACTTCCCTCCAAGGGTTTATGACACTACCCCACAAAGGGGGTCAGTGGAAAGCAGTCCAGAACCAAGCAAAAACCCTCTGGCTTTATTAGGGTATTTTCATGCCCTTTTTGCCACTTCCAAGAAAACCAGGGTTTGGGGGGCATCATCCTGCTGATTTTAAGGACTAGAAAACTGAATCCCCAGGCAAAAGCAATGGTTCTCTCTCTCTTTTTTTTTAACATCTTTATTGGAGTATAATTGCTTTACAATGGTGTGTTAGTTTCTGCTTTACAACAAAGTGAATCAGTTATACATATACATATGTTCCCATATCTCTTCCCTCTTGCGTCTCCCTCCCTCCCACCCTCCCTATCCCACCCCTCTAGGTGGTCACAAACCACCGAGCTG
>NC_041223.1:49140918-49142089 GCF_002837175.3 Physeter macrocephalus
TTTGGTAGGGATTGCATTGAATCTGTAGGTTGCTTTGGGTAGTAGAGTCATTTTCACACTGTTGATTCTTCCAATCCAAGAACATGGTATATCTCTGCATCTATTTGTATCATCTTTAATTTCTTTCATCAGTGTCTTATAATTTTCTGCATACAGGTCTTTTGTCTCCTTAGGTAGGTTTATTCCTAGATATTTTATTCTTTTTGTTGCAATGGTAAATGGGAGTGTTTTCTTAATTTCTCTTTCAGATTTTTCATCACTAGTGTATAAGGATGCAAGAGATTTCTGTGCATTAATTTTGTATCCTGCTACTTTACCAAATTCATTGATTATCTCTAGTAGTTTTCTGGTAGCATCTTTACGATTCTCTATGTATAGTATCATGTCATCTGCAAACAGTGACAGCTTTACTTCTTCTTTTCCGATTTGGATTCCTTTTATTTCTTTTTCTTCTCTGATTGCTGTGGCTAAAACTTCCAAAATTATGTTGAATAAGAGTGGTGAGAGTGGGCAACCTTGTCTTGTTCCTGATCTTAGTGGAAATGGTTTCAGTTTTTCACCATTGAGGACGATGTTGGCTGTGGATTTGTCATATATGGCCTTTATTATGTTGAGGAACGTTCCCTCCATGCCTACTTTCTGCAGGGTTTTTATCATAAGTGGGTCTTGAATTTTGTCGAAAGCTTTCTCTGCATGTGTTGAGACGATCATATGGTTTTTCTCCTTCAGTTTGTTGATATGGTGTATCACGTTGATTGATTTGTGTATATTGAAGAATCCTTGCATCCCTGGGATAAATCCCACTTGATCATGGTATATGATCCTTTTAATGTGCTGTTGGATTCTGTTTGCTAGTATTTTGTTGAGGATTTTTATATCTATGTTCATCAGTGATATTGGCCTGTAGTTTTTTTCTTTGTGACGTCTTTCTCTGGTTTTGGTATCAGGGTGATGGTAGCCTCGTAGAATGAGTTTGGGAGTGTTCCTCCCTCTGCTATATTTTGGAAGAGTTTGAGAAGGATAGGTGTTAGCTCTTCTCTAAATGTTTGATAGAATTCGCCTGTGAAGCCTTCTGGTCCTGGGCTTTTGTTTGTTGGAAGATTTTTAATCACAGTTTCAATTTCAGTGCTTGTGGTTGGTCTGTTCATATTTTCTATTTCTTCCTGGTTCA